>NC_133330.1:284355804-284643304 GCF_042186555.1 Aquarana catesbeiana
AGAACATTAGAGCAAGACTAAGGTTTGCCATTGATCATGTAGTCAAAGAGCAGGCCTTCTGGAAGAATGTGCCACAGTTTGATCAATCCAAGATAGATGTATTTGTTCACAATAACAGTAGACATGTTTGCTGCAGATCAAAGACAACATTTAGGGAAAAGATCCCCATAACAACTGTGAAGCAGGATGGCGAAAATGTTTCCTGCTTCAGGGCTTGGACAGCTCACAGTCATTGAGTCAACGGTACATTCTGCATCATATGCTTGATGAGAATGTAAAACCATCTATCCAAAAATTGAAGTTGCAATGGAAATGGGTCCTCCAATACAATTATGATCTGAAGCACACAGCAAGTTCACCTAAGAATGTTTTAAATAGTAGAAATAGACAGCTATGGACTGCCCTACTCAAAGGCCTGATAAGATTTCTATTAATATTTTGTATTGGGATTTTGAAATGGGTAGTTCAAAGAAGGAACTCCAAAACACCTTGCAACTGAAGGAATTTTGCATGGAAAAGTTGTCAAAATTGTCAAACACTGGTGAGTGGTAATTTATGCTAAAAGGGCAATACAAGCTTCTGATGCCAAGGGTATATCACTTTTTTGTAGGCACTATTTAAATAAAGATATATTTTCCTGTTCAAATATTTTGAAAACGTCAACAAATTTTCATGGGGTATACTTAATTTTTCACATGACTGTACCTTGCTCTTAGTGTAGACCTACCTCTGCCATAGTGGTGAGTGGTGGTTGTCTTGCTTCCTCAGACTGCTGCTGTTTGTTCTCAAAACAGGGCAGAATATAAGGACATAACTGTGGTAATTTGACCATTGCACTCATTAAAGTGGTTGTAAAGCTTAAAGGTTTTTTTTACCGTAAAGGAGTTGTAAAGTCAGAAGGTTTTTTATCTTAATGCATTCTATGCATTAATGCTCCCCCTCCTGATTGGCTGAGACACAGCAGCTGCACCATTGGCTCCCACTGCTGTCAATCAAAGTCAGTCAGCCAATCAGGAGAGGGGGTGGGGCCGGGTCGCAGGTCTGTGTCTGAATAGACACAGGGCGCTGTGGCTCGGCCCGGGTGCCCTCATAGCAAGTTGCTTGCTGTGGGGGCACTCAACAGGAAGAAGGAGCCAGGAGCACAGAAGAAGGACCCAAGAAAAGGAGGATTGGGGCTGCTCTGTGCAAATTCACTGCAACAGAGTAGGTAAGTGTAACATGTTTGTTATTTTTAACAAAAACATGACTTTAATATCACCTTAAGGCATTCTTTGCATCAAGGGTAAAATCCTTTCATGTTTTGCCCCCCCCCCCCCCCCCATTAAAAAACTAAGCCTGATCTCAATCCAGCACTGTGCCCATGTGCAGCAGAGCTGCTGACTCTCTCTCTCTCTCCTCACTGGCACAGAGACAGCAGAAGGGGTCATTGGCTCCTCCTGCTGTCAATAACAGCCTGTGGGGAAAGAGTGGGTAGCAGGGCCAAGCCTGTCTGTGTCTATAGAAATCGAGCCCGCAGGTGTGCCACCATAAGAAGTAACTTCCTATGGTGGAATACCGAGAAGAGGAGGAGCCAGGAGCGCTGGTGGGGGGCCTGAGGAGAGAAAGATCTGGGCTGCTCTGTGCAAAACCATTGTACAGAGCAGGTAAGTATAAACCTGATTGTTACGGTATTTATAAAAAAGCCTTTACAATCAGTTTAAGTCCTAAAATGTATATATATCTGTTACTTTTTAAAAGCTCAGACCATTGGAAGGTTTTGGTTAAATGTGTGTGTGTGTTATATGGGATTGCTACTTGTATCTGCTAGTATAATAAGATTTTGAATGAGATTTGGTGATGTCACTGCAATGCTGCTCACTGTTCTCCTTGCTGGAGCCTTTCACTTGAGGAACCAAAACCCTGCCTTTACCAAGATGGCTGCCTCAGTACAGCGACACAGTGCAGACTAAGGCAATGCAAGTCAGTAATGGGGAGAGATCAGCTGCAGGCTGACAATAGGCAATGCAGGTTACTAATTCTTTGGTCTTTAAAGATTTAGTAAACTGTGGCAGTTAAAAAAAACAAAACAAAAAAAACACCTATAAGGCAAAACTGAAAATGACAGTTTGAAAAAAAAATATATTTTTTATATTCAACTTTTTAATTAACCCTTTCACTAACCCTTTCACTAACGAACCTATTTATGACATTTGTTGCTTGCAAGTTAAAATCCCTATTTTTTGCTATAAAATTACTTAGAAGCCACAAACATTATATATATATATATATATATATATATATATATATATATATATATATATATATATTTTTAGCAGAGAACCTAGAGAATAAAATGGCGATTGTTGCAATATTTTATGTCACATAGTATTTGTGCATTGGTCTTTCAAACGCAATTTTTGGGGAAAAAAGACATTTTCATTACCTAAAAAAAACGAAACAGTAAAGTTAGTTAATTTTTTTTGTATACTGTGAAAGATGATGTTACGCCGAATAAATAGATACCTAACATGTCACGCTTTGAAATTGCCCACACTCCTGGAATGGCGACAAACTATGGTACTTAAAAAAATCTCCATAGGCGACACTTTAAAAAATGGTTACCAGGTTAGAGTTAAAGAGGAGGTCTTTTGCTAGAATTATTGCTCTCACTCTGACGATCACGGTGACACCTCACATGTGGGATTTGAACACCGTTTTTTATATGCGGGTGTGACTTATGCATGCATTTTCTTTGCTGTGCGAGCACGTGGGGACGGGGGTGCTTTAAAAATAAAAAAAAAATCTTATTTATTTTATTTATTTTTTTTTTTACATTGTCACTTTAAAAAATAAAATTTCTGATCACTTTTATTGCTGTCACGAGGAATGTAAACATCCTTTGTGACAGTAATAGGTGGTGACAGGTATTCTTTATGGAGGGATTGGGGGTCTAAAAGACCCCCAATCCCTCCATTGCACTTAAAAGTATTCAGATCGGCAGAGTTGGCGACTCTGAATGCTATCATTTTTTTAAATCGGCCCTAAGGGGTTAATAACATGACTTTAAATGAATATAAATGTATTTTCGGCCATTATCAGCACCTTTAGCACAATAAAAGCTCAAGAAAAATGCATCCCTTTAAATTCTAGATGTCTTCACACTGGTCCGTTGTGCTTCCATTGTGGTGTTAAAAAACTTGCTGCATTTTTGGTCAGTTAAAAAAAACGCACCTCCCCGTTGAAAAGCATTGAAAATGCAGCAAGTACGCATCAGTGACCTACGAAAAACGCACCATAAGCACAGTAAAATTGTGGTAAAACTGTGGTAAAATCACGTCTTTTTGACACCATTATCGGCAGCTTTTTCTCCATCAGCAAAATGCCGAAAACATCATTTTCGGTCGATATGTTTCAGCCGCCAAAGTCTCCGTGCATCTCTAGGTAAAACCCAGTGGTTAAACTGCACTTCCGCATAGCTCCCAACTGTCCCTGACTTGGAGCAATTTCCCTCTGTCCCTCATTCCTTCTCATTTGTCCCTCATTTTGGTCTGATCTATATAGCTGTATATAAAATGGACTTTTTATCTTTCAAAAAGTGTTTCCCAGTGCTAAACCTTTCATCCAATTTCTAAATTGCTGCATTTGTACATTTTAAAAGCCGATATAAAGGAATAGTAGTGGTAAAAAAAAAGTCCTTGTGGATTTAATTAACCTTTTTTTGGTTAATTCTCCTTTAAGGGGGTGTGGCATGGGGGCGTGTCCTATGCCTACATACATTTGTTAGTAGATGTCCCTCATTCCCATCTCAAAATGTTGGGAGGAATGCAACCGCTACCCCTTTTAGCTGAAGAGGCAGCAGCTGGGGGTGTACACATGCCATATCCAGGGCCGATCCTGGCCGGAGTGCACAGGGTGCAGTGCACCCAGGCGCCACAGAGGTGGGGGCGCTGTCGCTGAAGCACCAGAGTGCTCCCCTCCCTCCTCCTCTCCTTGTCCGTAGGCGGCTCTCTCCGCCGTTCACCGCCACTGCCGCCGCTGTGCCCACCATCCCCCCTCCCTCCTCCTGTCAGAGGAGGAGAGCGAGACAGCCGGAGACCGGAGCGGCCGGGCTGTCTCTGTGTTCAGAGAGAGACCAGCCGCGGCCGCACAGTGACGTCACGGGGGGGGGGCGGCCCGAGCCCGACGTGTTCCACTTCTGTGTGTAACTTCGATCCTCTACCGCCTGCCAAATGTGGCCCATTCAAGTTAGTGGAGTCACTCTGCAAGCACCCCGCAGCCGCGTGCAATGCAGTTGTGGAGCACCAGTGCAGGGTTCAAGGGTTTAAAGTAGGCAGTTAGGAGGTGATACAATGCCTGTCAAATGCTCTCTGAAAAGCAATCCGAACACTGAGAAAGAAAATCTAATGCGAATGAGCCCTAAGAGGTATATTAGGAATTTGTGGTAAACAAAAACAGGCTGCATTGTATTCACCAACATTTTGTCCCTTTCATTAGAAGCTCCCTTGCTTTTACACTCCAATAAAACATAGCACATGTGCAGTTGATAGGAAGGGTATAACGTCAAATCACTGCAGAGTAATGAATGCAACCAGATCTGCCTATGGGCAAGGTCAGACAAGCACTTTTATTGCTGCATCTAAGAATGTGGTCAGTTTAGTCTAGTATATTGCTATTGAATACTTCTCATAGTGTTTTTCAATAGCAGGTTTGGTAGAGTCAAAATGTCATTTGAAATTTTACCAAGCAAAACGCTGATATTTAGAATGTGAGGAATGAATCAAGAGTCTGAAGTTCTGGCATACACACTCCATGGCTACAGTAGGACATCTGTAGTGTAAATAAAATGTAACTTTTATTCACTGCAATAAAATAGAATTGGAGTTGAATATAAAGCTCAAAGAGCCAGAACGGTTATGTGTGGCTGGGCATACTTCATCGGGGGGGTAAGAAAATACACTCTGGTGCTACAACATAGCCAATTATTAAAGTGATGTGATTTTATTACAATTGTATCATCGACTCAAAACATACCCTGACAAAATGAATGTGGAAAAATATACTTAGTTATGTACAGCAATTTAATGTTAAAGTTAAAGTGTTACTAAACCCACGACAGTAAAATCAGTCTGTATATGCAGTAAGGCATGCTTGTTATACTCACTGTGGAACCTAAGGGGTTAATCCTCTGCATTGTTGAAGAAAAAGGCTTTTTGATCCTGTCTTCTCTGATCCCCCCATTCTTTTACTATCCTTGGTCCATCTATTAACAGAGCCTTGGGGGCACTCTGCACATGCTCAATTTGGTGTGTATTGCTAGAGAGTTTTTTGTTTTGTTTTTGGGAGGATACATGTGATCAGCACAGGGCCAATCAGCAGTGTCCAGATAGAGGGTCAGGGGTCCTGCAGCATCATAGGATAGAGAAGAATGAAAACACCTCCTACAAGCTTTAACCAGACACTGATAAAAGCCACAAGACTGCTATATACTTCTAATGAGAAAAGGTATTTAGCAGTTTATATTTACTAAAATAATTGCATTTCCATGTTCTGTGTACTGTGGGAGACCAGATATAGTGAATGCAGGGTCCTGGGTTTAGTAACACTCTAAATGCAAAACAGGCTAACTTTTATGTAACAGTAGCAAATCATTTGTGACTGTTTTTTTTTTTTTTTGTGCTTGTATATGCGACCCATGTGCCTGCAATCCCAGAAAGCTAAGTAGAACAGATTTGCAACGTTCTGACACACATGTAGCACTGAAGATGAGATGGATTCGCATTTAAACTAGATGCACATTAAAAAGTGGTCAGAGGGCAGGTTGTATTCTGTTGCAGTTCTGCTTCAGAGCAGCAGAGGGAGGAATTTATGAATCAAGTTGCTATCTTATAGTAAATCAGTTCCATAATTTCTCTCGCTGCTCCTGCTTGGCATTGCCTTGCTGGGCTACAAAACTAAACTATATGTGAACCCTCGCCTTTCAAAACATTCAGTTTAAAATAGGCTTGAAAGTAAAACATTTGTATAAAAGAAAAAAAAAGTATATATATATATATATATATATATATATATATATATATATATATATATATATATCTCTGTTTTCCCAAGTCGGGGCCAGATTTATAAGGGGGCAAAAGGGACAATTGCCCCGGGCCCCCTAACAGAAGGTGCCCCCCCATACAACAATTATATAAAACAATATATAAAAAAAATAATAAAACATAAAATGTATAATAAAAACATATTTTCTTTTAATAAATGTGTCTTAGGAAGTAATATTTTGCCAGCCATCATCTGTAAAACTCTGGTCTGGTATGTTGTTTCATTTTTCAAAAATGAATTTTGGCGGCTCAAACAAACCACACATAGAGCACTATGACTGAGTGTGACATGTGTGACTTCAAAATGAGGTTGTGTCATGCATTTAAAAATGTGTGACTATCATTGAGAATATATGAATGTGAGTTAGGGACCTTAGATTGTAAGCTCCTTGAGGGCAGGGACTGATGTGAATGTACAATGTATATGTAAAGCGCTGCGTAAATTGACAGTGCTATATAAGTACCTTAACCCCCCTGGCGGTATGATTATTTCAGTTTTTAGGTGCTGAAAGCGGTACCATTTTGCACAGAAATTTGGCATTTTATATTATAATCCTGTAATTCTTAGGAATAATTCACTTAAATCCTAAATCCAAACAAGACAAGAATCTAGTAGACATCCCGGGTATGATAAAGTTTGAAAAACTAAATAAAAAATTATAATATAATAAATAACTATAAATAATTATAACAAATAATAATATAATAATAATAAAAATTATTCAATAATGTAATCAAATCAAAAACACTGAAATTTGCTCAGTTGCAGAATTGTCGCTTTTGTTTCTTTTAGTGTTTGGTGATGGATTTCCCCACAAATCATTATCACTCAATTCTGCGAGTGATTCTAATTTATTATCGCTGTTTTCTAGCTGGTCTAAAGCCACTTTTGATGTAAAGGGACAGTTTTGGTTGCTATAGACAATCTCCAGTTTCCAGGCAGAAAGAACAGTATTTATAATATAAAACTGCGTGCAGGACACTGGGCAGACCACTAGGGACAAAGGGGATTTGTAATTATTTGATACAGTACTGTAATCTGTAAGATTACAGTATACTGTATCTGTACTGTGTGTTTTACTTTTTGAATTTGCTGCCGAACTCCGTCCCCGTGCATCGCAACGCTTGCAGGGAACGGAGCTCGGCACTGTGAATCGAGCGAGACACGGCGGCTCGCCAATCACAGCGGGTAAACATCGCAGGATCCAGGGGACAAGGTAAGTAAACTCTTCCTGGATCCTGCGATGCAATCCCGAGTCTGGCTCGGGGATACCGCTTTTGGTATTGAAAATCCACCCCGAGCCAGACTCGGGAATACCGCCAGGGGGGTTAAATAATAATAATCTATTAGATTGTAAGCTCTTCTGAGAAGGGCCCTCTTAATCCTATTGTATTGTATTGTATTATAACTGTATTGTCTCCCTTTTATATTGTAAAGCGCTGCATAAACTGTTGGCGCTATATAAATCCTGAATAATAATAATAATAATAATGTGTATAAGAGGCCCCCCAAACCTGAAGTGCTTTGGGCCTCTCAAGGTCTAAATCTGGCTCTGCCCTCTGTTCTCAGCTGCATAAGAAGCTCAGAGGGCTAGGGGAAGAGAAACAGCAGCACACTTGTCTGTGCAGGGGGGGGGGGTAGGGGTGTCAGCACAAGTGTAACCATTGGAGAGCAGAAGGGAAAACTGACCATGCTGGTCTCGCATAACTAGGAAACAATACAAAGAGAACAGGATTTAAAAAGAGTAAACACTGTTGATTGATAATAAATGGCTTCAGCCAAACTCTTACCATGAGTGAAAGAAATGTTTTTGGGCTCTTTCACATGGGGCAGATCAGTCATGATCCGCCCCGTGAACACCCGGAGTGATCCCCGTTGAGCAGGAAGATGACAGGTCCATCGCTGCACACTGTGCAGCGGCGGACCTGTCAGAGTGCCGCTCTCCCCTATGGGGGGATCGGATGATGACGGACCTTAGTGTCCGTCGTCACCCGATCCGATCCGAAAACGGATGGAAAAGTAGGTTTTTCCTCCGTTACACTTTTCGGATCGGAGCGGGTCGGATGTCAGCGGACATGTCACCGCTGACATCCGACGCTCCATAGGGATGAATGTATGTCCGTTTTTCATCCGAAAACGGAAGGATGAAAAACGGACATACGGATCGTCCGTGTGAAAGAGGTCTTAGTGTTATCATTTATATTCTCTGAAAAATGGCCAAGAAATCATAAATTCTGCCAGGGTATGTAAACTTATGAAAACTTATCAGCACAACTGTACATGATACAGCAGGCACATATCAGGAATATAGGAGCAGACATTGCTCAACTCATTCCCCAAACTCTAGGGTTGTAAAGGTGATTCACTGCCCCAGAGTTGGTATGTGGTCCATGCATAGGGGAATGGCTGCTTCTATCAGAGTCTTCTCATATGTCCATTGTGATAGATTTCCCTTAAACTATGCAGGTCAGATATTCCCCATTATTGATGTTTCCCCATCAATTCCCTTTGATTTAGGCTTCCCATGCTTTTTGCTGCACACTCTATCAACATAAATAAATACTGAGATTTGACAGTTAGTGGCGGGTGTTTAGGAAAATGTCAGCACACGCTTGGACTCAATATTATTGATATTCAATGTTCCGTATAAGGATGAACTCAGGCGTGTTCGGAAACAGCACGTGCAGAGCCCGCCAGGAAGTCGGCACTGCGGAGCGCTAATCACAAGCTGTGAGACATTGTCCTGATGTGCAGCTGCAGAGATCAGGAAATGTCTCACTGCCTGTGATTAGCGCTCCCCAGTGCCGACTTCCTGGCGGGCCCTGCACGTGCTGTTTGCGAACACGCCTGAGTTCATCCTTAGTTCTGTAATGTACAGCTTAAAGGGTAACTCCACTTTTGTGGGGAAAAAAAATAGCAAATAAAGAAAAGATAATATAGCATATACAATTGTGACACGAGTCCTATTGTAATTGAATGTTATTAAATATTCATTTCAGTCTGCAGCCACTGTAATTCTCTGAAAATGCAATGCAATATGGCAACCAGGAGGTGTTCTGTACAGAACGCCCCCCAGAAACATAATTTCCTGCTTGTGTGATTGGCTCACTGATTTTCCCAGAAGTCTGCACTAAAATACAAGTCAGATTTCAGGCATCCCCTGCAACAAAAATGTAATTTGTGGTGAGATACTCCCAATAGGAAATCAGGTCTAAAGGGATGCAGACCCTGCAGGTGCAGCAGCTGAAACCACTCCCATTAGATTCACTTTCCACCATGGACACAGACAACACACATGGATTTCTTCAGAATAACAAAAGGAATCTGCAACAACGTTTGTTACAATCCTTGTTGGGTATATATATATATATATATATATATATATATATATATATATATATATATGTGTATGTAAGGGTTTAAATAGTTGAACAAAAAATCCCCCTAGGATTGGGACTTTAACAGACCACCAGACCCATTCAAGTAAAAAATATTGTTTTATTGATCTACTTAAAAAAGACGTGAAAGTGTCTATATTATACAGTATGTTAAAAAATCAGAAAAGAACATCAAACAAATAAATCATTCCATACAGCATGGAGGCATAGTCAAGAACAGAGAAAAAAACTACAGGATGTACCCATCGGGGTACATCACCCCCATGAGAGTACATTAATGATTGTCATCCTGTAGTTTTTTTCTCTGTTCTTGACTATGCCTCCATGCTGTATGGAATGATTTATTTGTTTGATGTACTTTTCTGATTTTTTAACATACTGTATAATATAGACGCTTTCACGTCTTTTTTAAGTAGATCAATAAAACAATATTTTTTACTTGAATGGGTCTGGTGGTCTGTTAAAGTCCCAATCCTAGTGGGATTTTTTGTTCAACTATTTATTATGTAAGGGATGGGACCACCACACTCCATATTTTCCATGATGGAAGCCCCCTTCTTGCTATGTAAGGGTTTACAACCACAATAAAGAAAGTGTTGACTCTTATTATACAATGTGGTTAGCACTCTTGCCTTGCAGCTTTGGGTCCTTGATTTGAATTCCACCAGGAACACCATCTTCATGGCACTTGCATGCTCTCCCCATATTTACATGTTCCTCCCAAAGCATATTGGTAGGTAAGTTGGTGCCTCGTTAATTGGCCACAAATTACATTTGACTGTGGCAGAAATGACCCATTCTGTGTACTCTGTAAAGCACTATATAATTATGAGAAATAAAGAAATCAAACCTATACAGCTGAAGAGATATAGCGCCTTTCAAAAGTATTCACCCCCCTTGGCTTTTTACCTATTTTATTACATTACAGCCTTTAATTCAATTTTTTTTTTAATCTGAATTATATGTGATGGATCAGAACACAATAGTCTAAGCTGGTGGAGTAAAATTAGGAAAATATATACATAAAACTATTTTTCAGAAATAAAAAAACTGATAATTGGCATGTGCGTATGTATTCACCTCTTTTGTTATGAAGCCCATAAAAAGCTCTGTTGCAACCAATTACCTTCAGAAGTCACATAATTAGTGAAATGATGTCCACCTGTGTGCAATCTTAAGAGCCCTTTCACACTGGGGCGGTTTGCAGGCGCTATTGCGCTAATAATAGCGCCTGCAAACCGACCCTAAAGTGCCGCTGCTGTGTATCCAGTGTGAAAGCCCCGAGGGCTTTCACACTGGAGCGATGCGCTGGCAGGACGGTAAAAAAAGTCCTGCCAGCAGCATCTTTGGAGCGGTGAAGGAGCGGTGTGTATACCGCTCCTTTACCGCTCCTGCCCATTGAAATCAATGGGACGGCGCGGCTTTACCGCCGGCAAAGCGCATGAGAGGCACTTTGCGGTGGTATTTAACCCTTTCTAGGCCGCTAGCGGGGGGTAAAACCGCCCCGCTAGCGGCCGCATACCGACGGTAAGACGCCGCTAATAATAGCGCGTTTTACCGCCGACGCCGCCCCCCGCCCCAGTGTGAAAGGGCTCTAAGTGTCACATGATCTGTCATTACATAGACACACTTTTTTGAAAGGCCCCAGAGGCTGCAACACCTAAGCAAGAGGCACCACTAACCAAATGCTGCCATGAAGACCAAGGAACTCTCCAAAGGGACTATGTTATTGAGAAGTACAAGTCAGGGTTAGGTTATAAAAAAATATCCAAATCTTAGATGATCCCTAGGAGCACCATCAAATCTATCATAACCAAATGGAAAGAACATGGCACAACAGCAAACCTGCCAAGAGACGGCCGCACACCAAAACTCACGTTCGGGCAAGGAGGGCATTAATCAGAGAGGCAGCACAGAGACCTAAGGTAACCCTGGAGGAGCTGCAGATTTCCACAGCAGAGACTGGAGTATCTGTACATAGGACGACAATAAGCCGTACGCTCCATAGAGTTGGGCTTTATGGCAGAATAGCCAGAAGAAAGTCATTACTTTTAGCAAAAAACAAAATGGCACGTTCTGAGTTTACAAAAAGGCATGTGAGAGACTCCCAAAATGTATGTAGGAAGGTGCTCTGGTCTGATGAGACTAAAATTGAACTTTTTGGCCATCAAAGAAAAACGCTATGTCTGGCGCAAACCCAACACATCACATCACCCAAAGAACACCATCCCCACAGTGAAACATGGCAGTGGAAGCATCATGCTGTGGGGATGTTTTTCAGCAGTCGGGACTGAGAAACTGGTCAGAATTGAGGGAAATATGGATGGTGCTAAATACAGGGATATTCTTGAGCAAAACCTGTACCACTCTGTGTGTGATTTGAGGCTAGGATGGAGGTTCACCTTCCAGCAGGACAATGACCCCAAATACACTGCTAAAGCAACACTTGAGTGGTTTAAGGGGAAACATGTAAATGTGTTGGAATTGCCTAGTCAAAGCCCAGACCTCAATCCAATAGAAAATCTGTGGTCAGACTTAAAGATTGCTGTTCACAAGCGCAAACCATCCAACTTGAAGGAGCTGAAGCAGTTTTGCAAGGAGGAATGGGCAAAAATCCCAGTGATAAGATGTGGCAAGCTCATAGAGACTTATCCAAATTGACTTGGAGCTGTGATAGCAGCAAAAGGTGGCCCTACAAAATATTGACTTGGGGGGGGGGTGAATAGTTATGCACATTGACTTTTTCTGTTATTTTGTCCTATTTGGTGTTTCCTTCACAATAAAAAAAAAAAATCTTCAAAGTTGTGGGCATGTTCTGTAAGTTAAATGATGCAAATCCTCAATCCCTGTTAATTCCAGGTTGTGAGGCAACAAAACACGAAAAATGCCAAGGGGGGGGGGCGGGGGTGAATACTTTTGCAAGGCACTGTATTTCCTGTTAAAAATGCATGCAATGAGGTCACATGAAACTAATTAGTGCTTTTACCAATCTATTTTTAAAGACATTTTGCTGTAAATGCTCCAGCAGTGCATGTTTAATTCTCCATGGTGCTGCCTGCTAAACGATGGATGCAAAATACCTCCATTGTTGTGAATTGAAGAATTCAAGTCTAAAAATAGCTTCTACACATATGCAGTTGTATTTATAGCCCAGCTTCACTAGCTGCACTCAGAAATACAGCTGGAGTTTTAATTCAGACTACAGACAATATCTCACACTTAGCACTTGCCAGGGACACTTGTCCTCCCAGTGTCTATATTGGAAAGGCACATTCTTCCTCTTTATTCTTCTTCCTGAGAATACTGATCACTGAGCCCTAAGCCCCATCATTAGAATTATTTTTATGATAGTAAGGTACACATGGAATAAATATATTTACAAGGTGATAATTACAGAATTCCAAATTTACTAAAACTGTATAGCTGGCCATGCAAATTACAACTTGTACAATTTTCTTTTAGATTTACCAACAACTACAGTGCCTTGAAAAAGTATTCCTGTCCCTTGAAATTTTACACATTTTGTCATGTTACAACCAAAAACGTAAATTTATTTTATTGGGATTTTATGTGATAGACCAACAAAAAGTGGCACATAATTGTGAAGTGAAAGGAATATGATAAATGGTTTTCAAAATCTCTTACAAATATCTGAAATGTGTGGTGTGCATTTGTATTCAGCCCTCTTTACTCTGATACCCCTAACTAAAAGCTAGTGGAACCAACTGCCTTCAGAAGTCACCTAGTTAGTAAATAGAGTCCACCTGTGCGCAATTTAATCTCAGTATAAATACAACTGTTCTGTGAAGCCCTCAGAGGTTTGTTGGAGAACCTTAGTGAACAAACAGCATCATGAAGGCCAAGGAACACACCAGACAGGTCAGGGATAAAGTTGTGGAGAAGTTTAAAGCAGGGTTAGGTTATAAAAAAATATCCCAAGCTTTGAACATCTCACGGAGCACTGTTCAATCCATCATCCGAAAATGGAAAGTGTATGGCACAACTGCAAACCTACCAAGACATGGCCGTCCACCTAAACTGACAGGCTGGGCAAGGAGAGCATTGATCAGAGAAGCCAAGAGGCCCATGGTAACTCTGGAGGAGCTGCAGAGATCCACAGCTCAGGTGAGAGAATCTGACAGGACAACTGGAATCCACAGGATAACTATTAGCCGTGCACTCCACAAATCTGGCCTTTATAGAAGAGTGGCGAGAAGAAAATCCTTTGTTGAAATAAAGCCAGAAGATGTCATGTTTGCAGTTTGCGAGAAGCCATGTGGGGGACACAGCAAACATGTGGAAGAAGGTGCTCTGGTCAGATGAGACCAAAAATAAACGTTTTGGCCTAAAAGCAAAGCGCTATTTGTAGTGAAAAACTAACACTGCACATCACACTGAACACACCATCCCCACCGTGAAACATGGTGGTGGCAGCATCATGTTGTGGGGATGCTTTTCTTCAGCAGGGACAGGAAAGCTGGTCAGAGTTGATGGGGAGTTGGATGGAGCCAAATACAGGGCAATCTTAGAAGAAAACCTGTTAGAGTCTGCAAAAGACTTGACACTGGGGCGGAGGTTCACCTTCCAGCAGGGCAACGACCCTAAACATACAGCCAGAGCTACAATGGAATGGTTTAGATCAAAGCATATTCATGTGTTAGAATGGCACAGTCAAAGTCCAGACCTAAATCCAAATGAGAATCTGTGGCAAGACTTGAAAAAAACGCTCTCCATCCAATCGGACAGAGTTTGAGCTATTTTGCAAAGAAGAATGGGCAAACATTTCACTCTCTAGATGTGCAAAGCTGGTAGAGACATTCCCAAAAAGACTTGCAGCTGTAATTGCAGTGAAAAGTGCTTCTACAAAGTATTGACTCAGGGGGGCTGAATACAAATGCACGCCACACTTTTCACATATTTATTGTAAAAAATTTTGAAAACCCTTCATCATTTTCCTTCCACTTCACAATTAGGTGGCACATTGTGTTGGTCTATCACATAAAATCCCAACAAAATACATTTACGTTTTTGGTTGTAACATGAGTAAATCTGGAAAATTTCAAGGGGTGTGAATACTTTTTCAAGGCACTGTACAAATTGATAATTAGTACAGAATTCCTAATTTACTAAAACTGTATAACTGGCCATGCAAATTACAATTTGTATAATTTGATTAATTTTTTTACCAACAACCATGTGCTAGTCCCAGGGAATACCTGTGTTCTTCAGACAATAAGGCCTCTTATCAGACAGGAGTGATCTCAAACTATAGAGCTCATATGCTCTTTTTTCTCCCCAGGATGGCCGACATTCTCACCATCAAGCATCCAGGTAGCTCGGTGACCCCATCAGTAAGATACAACAGTGGTGTCTCCACAACAGGAACACACGCATTGGTCTTTATTCCAAACAAGAATCTCCAGTAACTGCATACATTAGGCACAGAAAAGGAGAAGCCACACAGAGTAATATTGCAAAGAAACATCTTTTAACAAAAAGTAAATGTGCTTACATGTTAAAGGAAAAAAAACATGCTGCCACTGAACCATTCTGACATTCTTGTGCATGGGGACGTCACAGTCTAGCTCTGCCTAACATGTTTCTCCATAACAGGCATCCTCTGGGATTAGAGGACCACTCTGGAGGAATGAGCACAGGACACACAGTGGGCAGAAGTATTGTCAGTCTTAGGGGGTGAATGGTAGTGGTGAATGCGTTAGCAGATTTATATACACTAACAAATGGAAGCCAAACTCATCTCACACTTTAATATCAGTTACAGCAAATAGTTTTTTCCTTTTGTGATAAAGATTTTACACAGATAGATAAAAGCTGATCATTCTAAAGTGGTTCTAAACGCAGAAGGTTTTTTTTATCTTAATGCACGCTATGCCTCATTGTGCAGCAGCCCCCCTTAGCCCCCCTAATACTTTCCTGAGCCCATCTCGATCCAGCAATGTTGCAAGACAGCCTCGGTTTTCCAGGACTCTCCCCCCTCATTGGCTGAGACAGCAGCGGGTGCCATTGGCTCCTGCTGCTGTCAATCAAAGTCAGTGAGTAAATGAGAAGAGAGAGCCACGGCTCCATGTTTGAATGGACCACAGAACAGCGGCTCGGCTCAGGTGCCCCTATAGCACGCTGCTTCCTATGGGGCCACTCAGCAGAAGGGAGGGGCCAGGAGTGCCAGCGAAGGACCCTAGAAGAGGAGGATCTGGGCTGCCCTGTGCAAAACCAACTGCACAGAGCAGGTAAGTAGAACATGTTTGTTATTTACAAACAAAAACAAAAAAACAAGACTTTAATATCACTTTAAGCACCCCTGACATTGTTAAATGGTTTGTCTCGTCTGATACATTCTGCTGAAGAGCTTGTGCTTTTGAAAAACCGCAGATTTCCTGGCTGGATCACCAGATGAAAATATAAGAAAGAGAGCCTAAACAGAAAATGAATGCAGCCACCATATCTAAGAATTGGTAAAATGCAATATAATAAATGTTTGCTTTTGCGTTCAATATTGCTTAAACCACTTTGTGGTTGAGACATTTTTAAAAAAATTTCAGTGCACTCATTGTAGACTTAAAACATCGTTACTATACCGCAACCCATATATTTTGTGAAAGCCAAAAGAAGAAAAAAGACACTCAAAACAGATTTGCCATAAATTGTAGCAATCCTCGGCAGCAGGATGTTCACTGCAGGCTTCTGATTTGCTCTGCTAGGTGCAATGATTTCAACATAAACTGGTTAAAGGGTCCTATGGATTTATGTGATGTTAGCACCAGAGTAAAATACTGACTGTAGTGAAAAAAGGATTTACTAAGCTCACACCGCCAGTAAAAGCATCGTTTGTCCTCATCTTTTGTCTTTTCACAGTAATCTTTCAACTTTTCCAAAGGTTTCTGTCAAGACTCATGAAATGGAAACCTTGTGAATTACTTCACGCTCAGCCTCAATTTGTGTTCAGATGAGTACCACATCCATTTCAAAATAACCTTGATGAAGAGCATTGCTGCATCATCCCATTCAATGGGTACGACTTTAACCTCCACGGTGTCGGGAACTAGTGTGTAACCAGTGTTTATCAAGAGGATCCACTCTGGCTAGATTTATATCTGTGCGTTGTGGTAAAGCTTGTTACCAAAATGCATAGTCAAGCATCCGAGCGCACCTTACCTCGCACTGTTCTCTTTGTATTGCTTCCTTTGTGTGAAATCCCTGGTGTTCCTGCCAGTCCCTCTGCTTTCCTATTAACCACTTCCCACTCAGCCACTGCACATAAACGGCCGGGTGGGCGCTCTCTCCTTCTGAGTGGACGTTCAGGAACGTCCCTCAGAAGGAGGTGGATTGTGCGCGTGCTCGCGCAATGGCGCGATCCTGATGCGCTCGTGTCACCCGGACACAGCGCATTTCTGATCGGCAGGAGGGCTCTGTGATTGGCCCTCCTGATCACATGACGGCCGTGTCCAATCACAGCCATCATGTGATGTAAACAGAGAGCTAGTTGCTAGGCGATCGGCTCTCCTCTCCTCACACAGAAGTTGTCAGTGAGGAGAGGAGAGCGGATCGCTGCAGCCGAATGGTGATCAGTGAGTATGAGCTGTTTTTTACAGCTTTTTACACACCGATCACCAGTGTAAAACACACATGTAAAACGCACATGTAAAACATGTACAAAATGTAAAACACACATTTAAAACATGTACACAATGTAAAACACACATGTAAAACATGTACACAATGTAACACACACATGTAAAACACACATGTAAAACATGTACACAATGTAAAACACACATGTAAAACACACATGTAAAACATGTACACAATGTAAAACACACATGTAAAACATGTACACAATGTAAAACACACATGTAAAACACACATGTAAAACATGTACACAATGTAAAACACACATGTAAAACACACATGTAAAACATGTACACAATGTAAAACACACATGTAAAACATGTACACAATGTAAAACACACATGTAAAACATGTACACAATGTAAAACACACATTTAAAACATGTACACAATGTAAAACACACATGTAAAACATGTACACAATGTAAAACACACATGTAAAACATGTACACAATGTAAAACACACATGTAAAACACACATGTAAAACATGTACACAATGTAAAACACACATGTAAAACACACATGTAAAACATGTACACAATGTAAAACACACATTTAAAACATGTACACAATGTAAAACACACATGTCCCCAAAACACATGTCCCCACACACATGTTCCCACACCTGTCCCCCACAGATTTAACAGTAAAATCACATGTCCCAATAATTATTTGCGTACATATGTCCGTGATCACACGCACCAATTATTATACACTTAATGGGATTTTTTTTTTACCAAAGACATGTAGCAGAATACATTTTGGCTTAAATTTTTGACAAAATTCAATTTTATTGGATTTCTTTTAAAATAGAAAGAAGAAAATATTGTTTTTTTTTTTCCAAATTTCCTCTCTTTTTTCGCTTATATCGCAAAAAATAAAAAAACGTCATGAATAAATACCACCAAAGGAAAGCTCTATTTGTGCGAACAAAATGATAAAAATTTAATTTGGGTGCAGTGCAGCATGACCGCGCAATTGTCATTGAAAGTGTGACAGCGCTGAAAGCTGAAAATTGGTCTGGGAAGAAAGGGGGTGAAAGTGCCCAGTATTGATGTGGTTAAAAACTGAACACACTAGGCAGGAGAGCACAGTGTGGTCAGATTTCTAGCTGTGCTGCTCTCCTCCAATGATCAGACTTGTGCTGGCATGCTCCCCTGCATAGCCATTCATTGGGAATCTCAGTGTACTGCTGTTTCTCATCCCCCAGCTCTCTGAGCTCCTTATGCAGTTAAGAAGAGAGCGTATGTGATCACTAAGGCTGGGTTCACACATGTGCGGTGCGAATTCCAGCTCCGTTTTCTCTGCGAAGATAGAAAAACAGCTGTTCAGCGGTTCCTCTCCGTTGTAGCTGCAGATCAGTGAGCAAGGAGAGGGGGGAGAGGGGGGAGGTGTAGTGAGGAGAAGGAGAGAATTTGTGTTCAGAATGGAATGCATGTGCGAATCAGATGTGTTCCCGTAGAAGATAATGTGCTTGTAAATCACGTGTTTTTTGGGCAATGCGCAGTGCGAACGCAACGCACATATGTGAACCAGATGCATTCAAATGAATGTATTTTAATATGTCCTGTGAGTGGATGCAGTGTAAACCGCATCTAATTCGCATAGGTGTGAACGGGGCCTTAATGGGAAAAAAGGTATTTATATATTTTTTTTTTTATGTGCGCTACCTCCTTAAGGTCCGAGTCCATTGACATAGACAGCGGGACTTGGGAGTGAGCCTGCACGGGTGCCCCATGAAAAGCAGCTTTCCGTGGGGCCACCTGATGAAGAGGAGGGGTCTGGAGCACTGGTGGGGGAACCTAGAAGAGGATCGGGGCTGCTCTGTGCAAAACCCTTGCACAGAGCAAGTATAGGCATGTTTTTTTGTTTTGTTTTTTTAAACGACTGTTTACAACCACTTTGAATGCAACTGACCTCTGTCAAAGCTTTTATTAAACTCCTACAATTAGGATATTAAAAAAAAATAAAAAAAATAATGGTATTTACATACACTGAGCAAAATTATAAATGCAACACATTTGTTTTTGCCCCTTTTTACATAGAAAAAAGTTGTAGATCTTTAAGTTCAGTTCATGATAAATAGGGGCAAACACAAAAGGGCTACGTTTATAATTTTGCTCAGTGTAAAAGGTAGGGGCTCAAGGCAGAAATATGGAAGCTGTTATTGATGTTTGGATTTTTAAAAAGGTAGAAGCTCTGGGTGTGACCTCCTTGTCCTCCCTTTACTAGTTGTGGACCAATGATCCGAAACTTACAGCCAGCAAAGTCAGAAATCCCACCCTGGATATTTGTTCTAGCTCATGGATCGAATTTTTGAAGCAAGGATGATAACATGGAGCCCACACATTGAAAAACAAGTCAGCAATAGAAACTTTAATATTTTTTACTTGACAGAGGCCCCTTATGCGTTCAGGACCACACATGATGTTTTACCTTAAAGCATAAGACTAACCCTTCGTTTAGGCACATACAGTGAAACCATCATTCCTTTTTCTTCATACGAAAAGAATTTGCTATGGAAAACAAATACCTTTTCAAGTATGTTGGAAAATCTCATTATGTGATAGCAATCGCTTTCAGCGTTCAGAAGTGCTCATTACCCTTTATGGCATAATTGTTGTTAGTGCTTCTCAAAAATGGTCATATCACTTGTTTCTTTGGGCCGTGTTCCTCTCTGCATTCATCGGGGAGGTTTGTCTTTTGCAGTCAAAAGCCCACAATGAGAAAATAACAGAAGATCATCATGTCATCAAGTTTGTCCATAAAGTAACCCACAGCAGATCACAGGGCTGAACCCTAGTGAGTAGAACATGAATTATCATGGGTCATTGTGTGTTATTGCACATTCATGGGAACTCTAATGCCGTGTACACACGACCGGTTTTGCCGTCGGAATAAACTCCAAAGGTTTCTCTGATGGAACTCCGACGGAATCCCATTCAAGCGGTCTTGCCTACACATGGCAAACCCAAAGTCCGACCAAAGTCCGACCATCCAGAACGCGGTGACGTACAGCACGTATGAAGGGACAAGAAAAAGGAAGTTCAATAGCCAGTAGCCAATAGCTTCCGTCTCGTACTTGCTTCAGAGCATGCGTCGTTTTTGGTCTGTCGGAACAGCTTAGAGACGAGCGGTTTTCCCGATAGGAATTGGTTCCGTCGGAAATATTTAGAACATGTTCTATTTCTAGGTCTGTCAAAATTTAAAAAAAAAAAAAGTCCGATGAGGCCTACACACGATCGGAATAGACGATGAAAAGCCTCCGTCAGACATTTTCTGTTGGACATTCCTCTCGTGTGTACGCAGCTAAAGGGGTTGATTTACTAAAGGCAAATAGACTGTGCTCGTCGCAATGTGCAGTTGCACTCTGCAAGTACAGTTGCGCCAGAGCTTAGTAAATGAGGTAAACCTTTACTTTGCAAAGAATACCCAATCATGTGCAAGGAAAATTTGAAAAGGAAGTAGCATTTTTGCTTGCAAATGAACGGATGATGGACGTCAGTAAGCACTGGCGAAACTGCACTTGCAGAGTGCACAGTCTATTTACCTTTAGTAAATCCATCCCAAAGTCTTTGCAATATATTTCTGGTTGTAGTTTAATTTAGAACTACATGCGCCTAAACCAGAGGTGTCTAACTTACAGCCCAAGACAGCTATGAATGCAGCCCAACACAAAAGCGTAAACTTACTTAACCACTTCAGGACCACCCACCATCGATATACGTTGGTCCTTTGACCTGAAAGTGGGGTTCCACCCAAAAAAAAAAAAAGTACATGAAAAATCCTAAAAAAAAAAACCAAAAAAACATTTGGATATTTTTTTTTTTTTTACTTACCTCTAAATGCCTGTTGCTAGGGGGTCCCTCGTAGTCTGCCTCTTCCAGTGCCTGGGCTGGTGACATCACTTCCCCCTCGGCACAGGAAGGGCTCAGCTCTGCTCCCTCCCTCCTGTCAATCATCTGGGACCCATTACAGGTCCCAGGTGACTGAGCGGCCAATCACGGCGCACGGCGCCGCTCGCGCATGCGCAGTGGGTGCCAGGCTGTGAAGCCACAGCCCGGCGCCCACAGTTGCAATGCCGGCGCCGCTGAACGGAGGGGGAGACGAGCGGGGCTTCGATCCCCCGCATCGCTGGACCCTGGGACAGGTAAGTGTCCAATTAAAAGTCAGCAGATGCAGTATTTGTAGCTGCTGACTTTTAATTTTTTTTTTTGACTGGACCTCGGGTGGAACTCCTCTTTAAATAATGTTGTTATGGCAGCAGACAGCTGCCATAACCCAGTATTTTCTTCACGGGGGGAGGTCCGCTTTAAGATAAAAGTGGTCTCCATGGCGGATTCGCTAAGAGATCAATTTTATCGGCGGTGGGAGAGGTGCCCACCACCCTTCTGCCACGCCCTGGTCGTCTTTGCCGCTTACCGGATCCGTCGGTAGTGGCAGAGACGATCCGATCCTTTCCCCTTAGAGGCAGGAAGTCGAGTGAGGGAATGATGGCCCCCACTCGACTCCATACCATTGGATGATGGACGCGACGTCAAAACGTCACTTGCGCCAACAACCTTAAAGGGACAATTTTTTTAATTGAAAAAAAAAAGACTTTTTAAATTTTTTTTGTTATTGCTTTTAAGTGTAAATGTGAGATCTGAGGTCTTTTTGATCCCAAATCTCACATTAACCTCCCTAGCCTTAATCCCGAGTGTGGCTTGGGGTGAATTTTCATTACCAAAAGTGGTAACTCCGAGCCACCCTCGGGATCACATCGCAGGATCCAGGCAAAGTTACTTACCTTGTCCCCAGGATCCTGCAATGTCTCCCCGCTGTGTGTGCGGGCTGTGTCCTTCGCTCGATCTATCACTGTGCCACGCTCCATTCCCTGCGAGCATTGCAATGCACAGGGACGTAGCCCGGCGCCAAATTCAAAAAGTGCAAAAAGCATAATACATACAGTACACTGTAATCTTACAGATTACATTACTGTATCAAATAATTTCACCCCCCCCCCCCTGTTGTCTCTAATGCTTTGTCTAGTGCCCTGCATGCAGGTTTATATGATATATACTGTTCTTCCTGCCTGGAAACTTAAGATTGTCCATAGCAACCAAAAAGTGTCCCTTTACGTCAAAAGCGGTTTTAGACCAGATAGAAAACAGCGATAATAAATTAGAATCACTCATACAATTGAGAGATAGTGATTAGCGGGAAAATTTGTCATCAAACACTGAAAGTAATGACAGTGACAATTCTGCAACTGAGCAAATTTCAGTGGTTTTGATTTGATTACGTTATTGAATACATTTTATTATTATTATATTATTATTTGTTATAATTATTTATAGTTATTTATTAAATTATAATTTCTGATTTAATGTTTTAAACTTTATCATACCCGGGATGTCTACCAGACTCTTGTTTGGACAGATTTAAGTGTGTTATTCCTAAGAATTACAGGCCTACAATATAAAATGCCAAATGTCCACGCGAAACAATGTACCGATTTGAGACGCAAAAATCTGACATAATCATACCGCCAGGGAAGTTAAAGAGATCCTGTCATGCTTTCTTTCTATTACAAGGGATGTTTCCATTCCTTGTAATAAGAATAAAAGTGATCCAAAATTTAAATAAAAATGTAAATAAATAATAATAAAAAACATTTTTGAAGCTCCCCGTCCCTCCGTGTTTGCGCACAGAAGCGAACGCATACGTAAGTCGAGCCCGCATATGTAAACAGTATTCAAACCACTCATGTGAGGTATCGCTGCGATCGTTAGAACGAGAGCAATAATTATAGCAAAAGGCCTCCTCTGTAACTCAAAACTGGTAACCTGTAGAAATTTTTAAACGTCGTCTATGGAGATTTTTAAGTGTCAAAGTTTGTCGCCATTCCACGAGCGGGCGCAGTTTTGAGGCATGACATGACAAAGACACAAGTCCATCAAGTCCAACCTATGTGTGTGATTATATGTCAGTATTACATTACATATCCCTGTATGTTGCGGTCTTTCAGGTGCTTATCTAATAGTTTTTTGAAACTATCGATGCTCCCCACTGAGACCACCGCCTGTGGAAGGGAATTCCACATCCTTGCCGCTCTTACAGTAAAGAACCCTCTACAAAGTTTAAGGTTAAACCTCTTTTCTTCTAATTTTAATAAGTGGCCATGTGTTTTATTAAACTCCCTTCCGCGAAAAAGTTCTATTCCTATTGTGGGGTCACTAGTATGGTATTTGTATATTGAAATCATATCCCCTCTCAAGTGTATCTTCTCCAGAGAGAATAAGTTCAGTGCTCACAACTATTCCTCATTAGACATGTGCATTCGTTTTCGTCCGAATGCATTTTCGTCCGAATTTCAGGTATTTTCGTTATCGTTTTAACAAACGATAACGAAAGTGCAGAGTCCGAAAAACGAAAGATCCGACATAAACAAATGCTTTATTTTCATTTTCGTTGCTACAACAGTTCGATATAGATAGGAGATTCGACATGATGATGACAATAACAATCTGTGTCCATCAAACCTCTGGTCGAATGTGCCTAACCTTAGCTCTATTAGTCCAAAATTATTCTACATAGAGAGAAAAGATTCGACGTAGGGGAGGAAAGATTCGACGTAGGGGAGAAAAGATTCGACGTAGGGGAGGAAAGATTCGATGTAGGGGAGGAAAGATTCGACGTAGGGGAGAAAAGATTCGACGTAGGGGAGAAAAGATAAATAAAAATAATGATGATGATGAATGTTATTGGCTGATTGTAACCAAAGAGGTGGAGCAGTAAAATAGCTAGAACTAAGTACACACGTACTTTGGCTTATGGTGTCTGTTGTAAGTTCTAAGAAGATTCGACGGAGCAGGTAAACTATACGGCATTGTACAGTTTAGCTGCTCCATCGAATCTTCTTTGAACATTCGACAGACACCATAAGCCTTCAATGACAGATTCGACCACAATTTGGATTTTCGGACGAATGCAATTTTTAACGAAAGACGAAATAAATAAAAACGAATTTTGGGAGTAACTAAATAAATTTATTTTTCAGACGAAAACGAAATTCCGAAACGAAATATTTCAGTGTGCACATGTCTATAAATCCTCATAACTAATATCCTCCAGACCCTTTATTAACCACTTCAGCCCCGGACCATTTGGCTGGCAAAAGACCAGAGCACTTTTTGCGATTCGGCACTGCGTCACTTTAACTGACAATTGCGCGGTCGTGCGATGTGGCTCCCAAACAAAATTGACGTCCTTTTTTCCCCACAAATAGAGCTTTCTTTTGGTGGTATTTGATCACCTCTGCGGTTTTTATTTTTGCACTATAAACAAAAAAAGAGCGACAATTTTGAAAAAAAAACACATTATTTTTTCATTTTTGCTATAATAAATACCCCCAAAAAATATATAAAAAAAAATGTTTTCCTACGTTTAGGCCGATGTGTATTTTTCGACATATTTTTGGTTAAAAAAAACTCAATAAGCGTTTATTGATTGGTTTGCGCAAAAGTTATAGCATCTACAAAATAGGGGATAGTTTTATGGCATTTTTATGAATAATTTTTTTTTACTAGCAATGACGGCGATCAGTGATTTTTATCATGACTGCGACATATGTCGGACACTTTTGGCGCTATTTTGGGACCATTCACATTTATACAGCGATCAGTGCGATTAAAAATGCATTGATTACTGTGTAAATGTGACTGGCAGTGAAGGGGTTAACCAGGAGGGGACTCTGTAGGGGTTAAGTGTGTCCTAGGGATGTGTCCTAACTGTGGGGGGATGGGCTATGTGTGACATGAAACTGATCACCGCTCCTGATTACAGGGAGCTGTGATCAGTGTCCTGTCACTAGGCAGAACGGGGAAATGCTTGTTTACATCAGCATTTCCCCGTTCTTCCTCTCTGTGAGATGTTCGCGGGTATCCCCGCGGACATCAAGTCCGTGGGACCGCGATCACACCCACGGAGCTCACGGCGCGCGCCCACAAGTCGCGTTTTAAAGGGCAATGTACAGGTACGTTAATATGCCTGTACGTGCCTTTCTGCCGA
Source organism: Aquarana catesbeiana (assembly GCF_042186555.1). Lineage (NCBI taxonomy): Eukaryota > Metazoa > Chordata > Amphibia > Anura > Ranidae > Aquarana > Aquarana catesbeiana. The sequence continues at coordinate 284,380,983 of NC_133330.1, forward strand.
CATATATCGGCGTGAGCTGGTTGGCAGTTGGTTAGCTTTGTTGCCCTTCTCTGTACTCGCTCCATTTCCAGTACATCTCTTTTGAGGAACTGGACAGCATACTCCATGTGAAGCTGGACCAAAGTCTTGTAGAGTGGGAGATTAATCACTTTATCTCTTGAGTTAATCCCCTTTTTAATGCATGCCAATATTCTGTTTGCTTTGTTAGCAGCAGCTTGGCATTGCATGCCATTGCTGAGCCTATCATCCACTAGGACCCCCAGGTCCTTTTCCATCCTTGATTCCCCCAGAGGTTCTCCCCCCAGTGAGTAGATTGCATTCATATTGTTGCCACCCAAATGCATTATTTTACATTTTTCCACATTAAGGGCTAGTTTACACTTGCTTCAAAACATGGCTTCGGACATCCTTTGTTAAAGCTCTCTGAATGCCAGTCAAAGCTCCTGTCACTAAATAAAATAGTTAGCTTACAGTCCTGTTTACACCTGCTTTTGCATGGTGCTTCGATGAGGCTTCAGTGGGGCTTCGTGAGGCTTCGGTGAGGCTTCATGGGGCTTAAATGAGGCTTCGGTGGGGCTTCAGTAGGGCTTCAAATGAGCTTTGCCATAGACTTCTATTGAGGCTTTGAAGACGCTTTGAAGCACCACTGAAGCTACATGGGGTATAACGGGGACTGTAAGCTAACCATTTTATTTAGTGACAGGAGCTTTGACTAGCGTTCAGAGAGCTTTAACAAAGCCTGTCTAAAGCCTTGTTGAAGCCTTGATGGAGCCTTATTGAAGCCGAAGCAAGTGTAAATGAGCCCTAAACCTCATTTGCCTTGTAGTTGCCCACCCCATTAATTTGTTCAGATCTTCTTGCAATGTTTCCACATCCTGTGGAGAAGTTATTGCCCTGCTTAGCTTAGTATGGTCCGCAAATACAGAGATTGAACTGTTTATCCCATCCTTCAGGTCGTTTATGAACAAATTAAATAGGATTGGTCCCAGCACAGAACCCTGGGGGACCCCACTTTCCACCCCTGACCATTCCGAGTACTCCTCATTTATCACCATCCTCTGAACTCGCCCTTGTAGCCAGTTTTCAATCCATGTACTCACCCTATGGTCCATGCCAACGGACCTTACATTGTACAGTAAACGTTTATGGGGAACTGTCAAATGCTTTTGCAAAATCCAGATACACCACGTCTACGGGTCTTCCTTTACCTAGATGGCAGCTCATCTCCTCATAGAAGGTTAATAGATTGGTTTGGCAAAAACTATTCTTCATGAATCCATGCTGATTACTGGTAATGTTACTGTTTTCATTACTAAAATCTTGTATATAGTCCCTTATCTTCCCCTCCAAGAGCTTGCATACTATGTTAGGCTAACTGATCTGTAATTCCCAGGGATATATTTTGGCCCTTTTTAAAATATTGGTGCTACATTGGCTTTTCTCCAATCAGCTGGCACCATTCCAGTCAGTAGACTGTCATAAAAAATTGGGAACAATGGTCTTACAATTACTTGACTGAGTTCCCTAAGTACCCTTGGGTGCAAGCCATTTGGTCCCAGAGACTTATTAATGTTACGTTTTCCAAGTCTATCTCTAATTCTGTCCTCTGTTAGCCATGAGGGTGCTTCCTGTGTTGTGTCATGAGGATAAACACTGCAGTTTTGGTTATTGAAGCCCCCCGATTTCCTCGTGAAGACTGAGGAGAAGAATAAGATTCAATACCTTTGCCATCTCCCCATCCTTTGTTTTCTACCTCATTCTTTATGGGGACAATATGGTCTGTCCTCCCTTTTTTACTCTTTATATACTTAAAGAGTAAAATTATATAATGTATAATTTCTTGGGATTTTTTTTGCTCTCCTCCGCTGTGTCTTTCGTGTTCTATCTTAGCCGCCCTTTGTAAAGTCTGAATGCTGATGATGATCCCTCAGCCTTGTATTTTTTGAAGGCCTTCTCCTTTGCTTTTATATGCATTTTTACATTGGAGTTAAGCCATCCAGGACTTTTGCTTGCTCTTTTAAATGTATTTCCCAATGGGATCCACTGGCTAATGCCCTTATTTAATATGCTCTTAAAGCAAACCCATCTCTCCTCCGTGTTCTTTGTTCCTAAGATTTTATCCCAATTTATATCTTTTAGCAAGGTTCGTAGTTTAGGGAAGTTGGCTCTTTTGAAATTCAGTGTATTTCTTTGTATTCCCCTCATGTTTCCTATTTGTGCGATTTATACTGAAGCTAATTGACCTGTGATCGATGTTTCCTAAACTGCCCCTTATTTCCACATCTGTGATCAGGTCTGTATTGTTGGTAATTAGTAGGTCTAGTAACGCTTTGTTTCTAGTTGGTGCGTCTACCATCTGACCCATGAAATTGTCCTGCAAGACATTTAGGACATGTTGGGTAATGACTTACTCGGCGTAACATTATCTTTCACAATATAAAAAAAATTGGGCTAGCTTTACTGTTTTCCAAAAAAAATGCGTTTTTAAGACCACTGCGCAAATACGGTGTGACATAAAGTATTGCAAGGACCACCATTTTATTCTCCAGGGTGTCTGAAAAAAATATACAATGTTTGGGGTTTCTAAGTAAATTTCTAGTAAAAAAAAAAAAAAAAAAGGTTTTAACTTGTAAACACCACCTGTAAAAAATAGGCCTGGTCCTTAAAGAGGAAGTAAACCCTAATGGGTTTTACTTACTCTTTATTCCCCTGCAAAGTAAAAGCATATTGGGCTAGTATGCATCACATACTAGCCCAATATGTTGCACTTACCTGCAAACAAAGCCCGCGCTGTCTGCGATGTCCCCGCTGGTGGCCACGTCCATCTTCAGAACTCTTCTTGTGCATGTGCCCATTCTTTAGTGCTCATGCGCCGGTGACGTCAGCGCAAGCGTATATGGTAAATATCTCCTAAACCGTGCAGGTTTAGGAGATATTTCCAGTACCTACAGGTAAGCCTTATTATAGGCGTGTGTAAAAATGTTTTACATATAGCAAACACATGTGGCAGAAGAAAAATTTGACAGCATTTCTTTACTGGACTTTTATAAGTTTTATTTTCCCAAAGAAAAATATCCCCCTCTTCACAATCACGCCTTATTCATGTCATCATTTTTTGGCAGCACCTATATTGGAGAGTAAACTCTTTCGCTGCCAGGTCTGTATGGACCTGACAGCGGGTTGTGTCACTAAACTGACAGGCAGACTCCAGCCCGTCAGGTGGAAGCATTTGCGCACCTGCGCCTGCAATAATTCCAGCACCAGACCTCTGGAACTAGGTGGGCAGAGCTTAATAGGAAATCAAGAGACTAGTTTCCCATCAGGTCCACTTAGCTGTAGATTGACAGCGTACAGCAACAGGTGGATTCATAAATCTGCCTATTGCCATGCCTTGTCAGTCAAAAGTAAAGTGGACCTAATGAGGAACTAGTCACTCAGTTCCCTATCAGGCTCTGTCGACCTCTAGTACAAAACTCGTCAGCCATGTGCCAGTTAGTGTGACAGACGCAGTGGCCAATGAGGAAAGGGGGAAGGGAGTGTGCTGATGAAGTGTCCAGCATGGAACTTTGCTGGCAGGTATAGATTAATCTACCTATTTTTGACAGGTACATGAATTGGGCACAAGCACTGACAATTTCGGAGCTGTGCCGTAATGGGATGTTAAAGTGTGTAATACAGTTTATGACACGCTATAAATTCTCCAATTGTTCTTTGCATTTCTGAAGCTGATTTTACATACCTGCAGTTCAAAACCGGTACCAAGGATGCTTTAACCACTTCCTGCCCATAGGATGTCATATCCCAGACAGCAAGCAATTGAGCTGCAAGTTTGAAAATGACTTGCCAAGCTATTGCTAGACTTGCCAGGCTTCACAAGTTTGTTGCACAATTGCAGCAAGTCCGCATTGCATGACTCCAGATCAACTTTCTCTGCAAACATTCTGCAAGTCTGCTGCAAGTTCTGGTTCAGTTATGATGCTCAATCGTCATAAGTTATCAGACTTACACTTCAACACTGCCACAAACTTGTGGTACGTTATCCTTGCTATCTGGGATGATGTCTTGGACTTGAAGTGGTTACAGGCATCATCCTGGCATCTTTTTTTTCAGCTACCCCCACCCCAACCAGGGAGCCCCGGAATGACACCGATACTTCCACCGGCTTACCAAAGAGATGACCAAGGACTGGAACATCCCTCATTACACTCTCTAGTATAAGAAATGGTTTTATCACTTCCAGTTTTGCCAGGATGTAAACAAGCCATTGCTGGCTTGCAAAAGCATCTGATTACACTGATCTCAATTTAATCAGATGCCTATAAGGGCAGAAGAGAGATCTGGGGTTTATTAGACCCCAGATGTCTCAGGAAAGAGGACCTGTCACTGCTCCAGCTATCACAAGGGATTTTGTTCATCCTTTGTGATAACAATAAAAGGGAAAAAAAAAGATTAACGATACAGTGTAAAAAAAAAAAAAAAACGGTGTTTGCACCACACATGTGATGTATTGCCGTTAGACTGAGAGCAATAATTTCAGCACCAGACCTCCTGTGAAACTCTAAATTGGTAACCTGTAAAGGCTTTTACCCACCATTTTATTCTCTAGGGCTTCTGCTTATAAAATATGTAATGTTTGGGAGTTCTAAGTCATTATCTAGCAAAAAATTATGATTTTTACATAAGGAAGAGGAATGTCAGAATTGGCCCAGTAGGGAAGTAGTTAAAAGTCTGTGTAAGCCTGGAAAACAACAATTTAGGTCATGAACACTATTTCCATTTATGTTCTCCTGCTTTGCAACACCTTATTTGTCAGAAAGGTGACAAAGGAAAAGTAATTCTTAAAACACTATTATACAAAACATACATGTACAGTACACATATACACACTTACACACACACACGATAGAACACAAGTCAATTATATTTTCATGGGTGTCATCGACCTTCAAAAATGTAAATACATTTGTTAGGAAAAATAGGCGCCCCAGAGGAATATGCATTAAAAACAATTAAAAAACACCTTCAGCTGAACAGTTTTTTATTAGGTGTAAATTGTAGTAAGTGCTGAACAGTTAAGCAATGAGCAGGTGTCTCACGGAGGTCCACTTATCACACAGGTTGCAAACTGTTGCTTGTAAAGAATCCATAAAATGAAGATGTTTACAAAATGGAAATGGAGCTCACTGAGAAATGATTGCCAATCTGTACATGCTGCGGAGATGTGTCTACAGCAGAGGATATTTTGTAAGAGAGAGATTTATGATGGCACAGGTTTATGTGAATAATACAAATTATGTTCCCAACATCTAAAAATTATGGCTACCTAAAACCCTGCTGACTAATAGAATTAAAAGTGAAATATGATTTATAGCTTATTTTGTAACATTGCAACCTGGAACTAAGTTGTTTAACTTAACATTTTACCATATATTTTACCAAATGATTTTTACAACTTACAAATTTCAACTTACAAATTTCAAAGAGCAAAATATATTTTATTTTGGCACAAAAGCCAAAGACATTTGTTTTTTTCACTCAACCCTCCCCTGTGAATCAATACTTGGGGCCAACTTTGGCTGCAATTATAACAGGACCTTTTGGATATGTCTATACTAGTTTTAGCACATCTGTATCTTCTTCCATTCTTTTAGTAAAATTGCTTTAGCTTAGGTTGGATGTAAACCAGCCTGGATGTTAGTAAGATTGCTTTAGTTCAGGTTGGATGTAAACCCACCTGGAAGTTAGTGAACAGCAATGTTCACATTTTATTGAATTCAGGTTTAAGCTTTGACACTGGGCTATTGGCTTTTGGTACTATGATCCTACCATCACCATGCTACATGAGGATGGTGTTCCCATGTTATGTCTACCACACTTAACATTATGCACTAAGGCTGAATACATCAATTTTCATCTCAACAAAAAAGAAAACCCTTCCTATGCGTTTACCATGCCTCCTCAGATGCCTTTCATCAAACTCCAAATCAGATATGGATACTTTTATTTTTCAGTAATGTTTTAGTTTAGTTTAGTTTCCTAGTTATCGCTCTTCCATAAAGCTCAGCTTTGGGTGTCATTTAAATTACAGTTGCCTCATATCGTGGCTGTGACTTTCTTCAGCTACTTGATTGCTACTGTGGCTAAAGTCCTCCTTACCCACCCAAATCATGCTTTCGATGGCTGATTGCAGTAGTGCCAAATTGTTTCTATTTCTTCAAATTTTTTGGTAGATTTAACAGCACTGCTTATACCTGAGGAAAGGAGAGAATCTCTTGAAAGCTTGTCCTGAAATAAGAACCATTGGTACAAATAAAAATATCACGTATTGTACTTTGGATTTTTGTTTTAAAAAAACCCTTATTTTTTTGTCGTTTTTATATGTTCTGTGCCTTTTTCTGGAAGGCTTCAGCATTTGTTATTTATTATGACATTACATGACACTTTAATTGCACGCAGGTGGACTCTATTCAACTAATTATGTGCTTTCTGAAAGCAGCTGGTTGCATCAGGGCTTATTTAGGGCTTCATAGCAAAAGGTAAATGCTTATATAATTAAAACTTTTCAGTGCTTTATTTGTAATTGATTTGGAAAACTATGTAGAATGTTCTACTATTAAATTATGAACTAGATCCTAAAAATCTAAAATCCCAATTAAATCAAATTTTCATTCCAAGCAAATTGTGGAAGATTCTAAGGGAAGAAGGTGGTAACAGTTATGCAATTATATATCTTAATTTCCCTGTATTGTAAGGTATTATGGAATTGTTAGCAGTTGTAAATATACCACACATGGTTGTGGTAAGGCTAATTTGTGAATTAAGTTACATGGTGTCAAAAGGGTAGTTTGGTAAAAAAATATCACACTGTCACTGACAAGCAAGAACAAAAAACATAATAGATACATGTTCTTTTTCCCCAATGAAAATGTAATTAAACACAGTCGTCACCATTGTCTGTGCTACATTTATGTGTTCTACCTTAAAATAAAGAAAACAAAAGTTGAAACCTCCATAAAGAGACTAGACTGTGCATTGACCTTCTGGAATTTAAAGTGTCACCAGTATGTTGGTACCTGGATTCACCACCTACCACCTCTCCTTTACAACTGGCAAGTGAGGCCACTCATCACATTCATAGGCCAATAATTAGACATAGGAGAGGCTGAGGAAAATAACCAAGGATCTTGGTATTTGCATATTAGGAGTACCCCATGTTATGGAATTCCTAAGGAGGAGAGCTCTGAAAATTATCTGAGATGTGCGGTTACTGCTGATTTCTGAACTAGTAAGCTGGTGGCACTTTACATACCAGAAAATCAGTACAGTTCCTTTAACGATAGCATTTTATAAATTAGTCCCATCAGACGCTCTCTGCCTTCCATTCAAGAAGCACTGGTCTTGTGACTTGGAGACTGACAAACTACATTACAGAATTTGAAACATAGCATCTGGTTAATATTGCTTCTTGAAACATGCATTGTTAATGAATCCTGCAATTACAGAGAATCTCTGGAGTAATGTGGTTAGTAACTCAATCTTCTGTGTGAATTACTGCCTATGTTAGCTGTGGAGTTTTCTTCAGGTCATTATATCATATTATATCATGTAACTCCTTCTGTCAACTGCTGTCACTGCAAGCATACGAGAGAAGTTCCTGGACCATGGCTGCCACTCAAAAGCAATTAAGGAAAAAAGTAGACTTTCTAGAGTGTCTGCTGTGCTGTTCTATGAATCCTCCTATTTCTTACTGCTACATTCCAGGAGGAGTAACATATAGGAAAAAAAACTGTAGTTAAACACCATGGGACATCAAGAATTGTAAAACAATGGAGGAAATAGGAACATACATATGAATTTATGTGTTACCTCTCATCAACTATTCCTTTATTTTTTTGCTGACGGAGACCCACAGCAGCCAGAAGGTGGCTGGACATTCAGGCTCATATGACCACCATGAATGATACTTTCACAAACATTCACATCTGCAGCAGGTCTACCAATGGTTCGTGTTTAGGTTGGTCAGTGAAGGAGGGAGAGGAAACTATTTTCGGTTACCCTTGTATCTTGAGGGGAATCAACAGAAAATTAATCACTGACTCTCAATTCTTTGCAAGTTCAGCCAGGAGATGTCTGACAATGTGAAGGATACAACATATAGGGGTGGATTTACTAAAAGTGGAGAGTGCAAAATCTGCTGCAGCTCTATATAGAAACCAATCAGCTTCCATTTGTTTATGTCAAAGCTTAATTGAACTCCACTTTTAGTAAATCAACCCCTTATTGACAGCTCATTTTGATTATAAATGGCAAAATCAGGCAAAGTTGATCCTATGTCAGTAGACACCTTAAGGCTGGGTTCACACCATTGTGAATTGGATGCGGTTTTCTCCACATCCAATTCGCAATAGCAGGAGATTGTGACCAGCTCTCTATGGAGCCGGTTCACATATCTCCGCTGTGGCTCCGGTGGGAATTTGCACACCCTGTGTGTCTTTTAGTCAGTTTCAGGTCCGAATTCAGCCAAAAATTCGGGCTGAAATCGGACCTGAAACGGTGAACCAGGATGCACCGGACCCCTGCTGGGAGCCGCGTGTGGCGATGGTGTGAACCCAGCCTCAGAGTTGGGTTTCATCTAGAGATTGCAAAGTTGGTCTTATTCAGTAGAAGGGTGTGTACTCTTGCTGCTGTTAATTTTAAGGCCCAAGACCAATTGGATGGGTAGGTAGAGGCAGTACCTGTTCAGGAACATTAGCAGGAGGGGAACCACCAGGCTTTGACTCTGTCACCTGTCTCTCCATCTGGATTTGAAACTGTGAGACGCTGTTTGTGAGTGTCATTTTCTGTCATGTTTTGGAACCTGTTAATGTCCTACATGTTAAACTTGTAGTTCCTCACAGCTGTAGAACCAATAGTTGCCAAAATCACCACAGAAATTAATCATTTGAAAGGGTGTGATGTCAAGTTATCCAGATCAGGGCCTGGAAATGCTCATATCTGCAAATCAACATACAGTGCAATTGTCATAAATGCTGCACTTCATACAGCATTCAACCAAAACGAATATATGGGCACTTGTAATGATGAAACAGATTGCTCCTATCAATATCTATCGAAGTGTTGCTTTGAAAAAAATGTACCCTGTGTGGCCAAAGTGTTGACAACTATTATGTGACTATACTGTATGTTTTCACGATGAAAAATGAAACAGATTCTTTGGAGTGCTGATGACATTTGCATCATTTGTATGCAAATCAAAATAAGTAGGTACAAACAGCAGAGAGCATACTCAGACTTGCTGTTATACTAACACAGATTCATTGGACCTAGAGTGTAGGAATGTGCTATGTAATATCAAGGTCTTATACTGCTTTCGAGACACCTGCAATTTTAAACAACACAGTTGAAACTATCTTTCTGAGATTTGTAGGTCCAACAAGGGCTGATCCAATGGACAGGCAGACAAAGCACCTGTTGGCAAACTGGACAATACCAGTGGGTGGGAATGAGATGAACTTTGCCATCATTGCCTTGATTGGTAGAGCTCTATATTGTTGGAGATCGCGCTTGACTGACTCACTCAGTTGTGGGTCTAGGGGTGGGTAATGGTGGGGGTGGGTTGGAAGAGTTTTTCTCCCAATGATTTCTGCCTAACTTATCAGAAAGGTGTCAGTAAGCCCTTTTTGGAGGCTTGGGCTGCTACCTCTGGGTATGGCCACAAGGTAGTTTCTGCATGTACTTGTAAAGGAAGGTAAAAAGGAGCACCTGATATCCAATGAAATGCAAGTTGGAAGGTGAATTTGTGATTGTTTTATTGAAAGTAGTGACAAGTGATCAAGGCAGCTAATGCATTTTGGGGAACAGAGACTCCACCTTCCTCAGTTCTGTTGGTGTATGCTAATGGTGAATAGGGAAGGATCCCAAACAGGTGTCTCTGTGACACTGAAATAGGAATAGTGAATGTCTGCTGTGTTTGCATAACTAATAAGCAAGTTGACCTATTTAATCATCTTGTAGGCAGGTGCACTCCCCTTTCTCCACTGTAGGTGGTGATCGATCCGAGCAGTACCACAGCCTAGAGAGGAAGTCAGGAAACCTGGTTTCTCTAGGTTTTCCTGGTTCCTGGAGGCAGCACTTCGATTGGCTACGCTGCATCCAAGTGAACTCTGGCGGCCATCTTGGGTCAGCAGAGGCTTTATAAGTCCCTGCCCCCAGGTTTTGGCACTTTTGCGTAGTGGTTAGGGTAGGGAAAGCACTGAGGAAAAGAATTAGCGGCAGGGAAAGGTTCCCGACGAGTAGTGACATGGAATCCTGCTACAGAAACCTCCCCTTTGGGACTGGACCAGTCAGGCCGCATTCCACCCCCTGAAGACAGACACTATCGGTGCATCTTTACCTGCCGTATCTCTGCATTGAACAGAACTGCTAGTCTTACCCAAACCGGCGCTCTCCCGCTGGGGTTGTTTGTAGTTGAGCATACTCTGCAATACAAGTTTTGAGTTATCTGCAACAGGACTCTGTCATTACTGCTGCAGCACCACGCTGCACCTCCCCACTGAAAGGCCTTTGTAAGTCTAGGTGATAATCTCCCTTTAAATATGGCCAGAAAAGCCTAAAATGACCACAACGGACATATACTACATTTGTTAAAGCATGTTAGAGCTTTACAGCATCTTGTGCATCCCAAAATTCAGTGCACGTACCTCAGAGACCTGCTATGAAACTTTTCATAGTGGCTTATGAGACAAGTGAAGGGTATGTATAAACCCTTAATGACTTCTGTGTCTACGATTTCAGTCATGCTAGTTTATATAATGTAACCTAACCACAGGTTTATTTTAAAAAATAAGAATGGCAACAGAAGCACAGAATTGAAGTGATATCTTGTCTGACACCTTTTATATCACTTTGTAAGGCTATTCCCCAACACCCTGTGTCTGAATTGCCTGAAATAGAGCACACATAGTTCTTTGTACTTGTTCTTCCGGTACTTGTGCCACTGTCCCCAGTGTCCACTTATTTTCGTTTATTCATTTATGTTGTTGGGTTTATTAGTATTCAGTGTTAGAGTCCAGGCACTCAATTCAATAAGAGAAGGATGATGACTGAGATGAAGGGAAGACTGAGGCAGAGGCAAGGAAGAGACCAGAGTAATAAAATCTAGAGCAAGACATTCAGCAAACAGTATAAAATGCACACATATATAGTGTGAAGGAATTGAAAATCAATAGGACTGAAACAGAGGGGAAGAAAAACACATTCACACACGTACTACCTTTATTTTGTCCTCATATCAGTTTTACATCTAGAATTGTCCTGTTTTATATATAGTGTGTAAATTATACTCTGGAATGTATTGAATAGCTATGGTGGCTCCAGGGGGTGTTTTTGTGTGCTATATCACACCCAAATTTTCATCAAGCACCCCCATAGCATTTCTATCAGCAGCTGCCTTTGCAAAAAAGTGTTAGGAGCGCTATGCATTCTAGCACACTGACAGCTGCAATTTTACTTTGCAAAGCCAGGTAGAGGGATCTCCTGCTGGACAGATAAATTATAGTTCCAACAGCAGAGCAGGAGAGAGGCAAATTTGCTGGCACAGGTGCTCAAGAAAATGAAACTACTATACACCAATTCTGGGGGTTATGGCTGGGAAGGAGAGAGGGTTGTTGGCAAAGGGGATATTATTGCCCTGGCTTGTGGAGTCTATCATTGCTGGCCTTGGCACTCACTGGGTTTTATCATTGCTGTCCCTGAAACAAGTTTGGGGTTATTGCTGTCATTGACACTTGTTGGAAGACATTGCTGACATTGACACTTGCTGGGGTGGTCATTGCTGCCTCTGACAATTGCTGGGGTTTATTTCTGACATTGATACTTGCTGGGAATTGTCAATGCTACACCTGACACTTGCAGGGCCGGATTAACATAGGGGCTATTGGAGCTGCAGCTCCAGGTCTTAGATCTTACCTTAGATAGGCCCATTTGCAAAAAAAACCAAAAAAACAAAGATGATCGACTTAGAGGATCGTGACTCAGCGACCCGAAATTTGGGGGGTGGGTAGCAGAAGACCTACCCCACCACTGGTCAACATTTGGGGCTCCTATCATTTATGGTACTGGGAAAACTCCTTGCACAGCCTGTCAGAAGCTACATACAGAGTGATCAGTTTAAAGGAGAAGTCCAGCCTGAGTTTGTTTGGCTGGGCTTCTCCCCTGGGTCATAGGAATGCAATTAGTTTTTCACTCCTGTAACCCGTTTTCAGCGGAGATCGGTCTGAAGTCCGCTCTCCGCTGATGTCACCGCTATCAGTCGAGGCATCGCGTCATCCCGACTTCCGAAGTCTGGATTCTCCAGGTGCCTGATGTGATGGCAGTCTCAGCGGCTCAGCTTCCTGATGACGTTGTAAAATGAAACATACATCAAGGCGCATCCCGGTCACGTCACTTTCAGTCATCGACTTCTGGTTTCCTATACCACGGCGGTGGAACGCACCCCAGACACCGAGCGGAGGCTGGACGGTCGTGGGGTTCACCACAAGGCACTATAAAATGTTAGCAGCCAGTGTGGCATTGTTTTTATAATACTGCTTTTATTAAACGTTATTACACTATGGTTCCGTTTTATGTTTATTTCATAATGGTTTACCCACGGTGGAAAGTAGAATCGTAAGGGTTTCCAGTTACTGCTCCAGTCACAGATCAACAAAACCCACAGATATATACAAAAAAGCCTGCTGCGACCTTTCTTTTTAATTAAAGAGGTCATGTCCATTTGGTGAGTAGGCAATTCATTCACATCTCCATCGGGTGTTATTCACAAGATTTGCCTTGGTGACAGTGTTACAGATAAGATTCACAGCACAAAAGATCACTAATGGACTTTAAAAGATTGATTTATGAATGTATCACCATTATTATGAATTAATATTTACTTAGCACGATGCATTGTTTTGATTAGTAGCTGTATATAATTTTCTGTTCAGGGATCCTCAAACTACGGCCCTCCAGCTGTTGCGGAACTACACATCCCATGAGGCATTGTAAAACTCTGACATTCACAGACATGGCTAGGCATGATGGGAATTGTAGTTCTTGAACAACTGGAGGGCCATAGTTTGAAGACCCTTGGTATATACATATATTTTTTGTTACACTTTTTTGATATCAACTTGAGGATTCTAGTTCTCTATCGCCCCCTACCACTTATCACCCTAACATTCAAAAGTCAGCAACTGCACTTTTCAGGGGAGCAGCTCCAACACAAAATTACCTAATTTAGCTGTTTTAAATTCTTAGTGTGAGGTTCCTAACACAAAATGCACAGCATATTAGCACATTAGGGTATACTTACCTATCATGCCCTCCCCGTCCAAGACGAAGCTTGTCGTTGCGAAACGCGTTGACGACATCACGGTCATGTGACACCGCACACACAATCCCCCATCCATTGGGCATAGGAAGAGCTCAAGTCTATCTGACGGCCGGAAACATCCACGAACCCGCCTGCAACCATCGCGGCATGTCCCGCGTCCATCGCACCAACATAAGATCACTGCTAGCTAACAGCCTGTCCCAAGTATATAGCGGGAGGCTCACAACACATCATTTGCTCATATAAGTAGCGGACTATACCAGCAGCCTCTTGGGTCCATCTACTCCGGATGTCACTATTTATGGTAATATACAATTCTGCTCTGTAGGATTTTCTTACATGACAGCTGACATCCTCAAATATAGTTCCATCTGTTTTTCAGACACACAGCTACGCAGTATTGCAATGAACTTCTGTATGAGATCCTTTACCGCAAGGCCAGCATTTGCTAGTTTCCATTTAGCATTCAGTAGACTCACCACTACATACATCTTTTTCACTTTAATATCCCCCGGGGGCCATGCACACACAGTTCGCCAAATAGGACTTTTTTCCTTGTTGCATTTTTTGCTCAACCCCTTATGTGGTTATTACCACTGGCGGTCTTTGTGTGCATGGTTAATTGGTGTCCGGACCTTGTTATTAATGTTTTGTTAGTTCTTCTTTATTTGTAAGTTTGTCCAATGTGTTTGTTGTACACTTCAGTTTTTCAGTGTGCAACTTAAACAATTACCAGTGTGCACATTAACTGTTTTTCTAGCTTATTCTATTCATTTCTATCTGAATATTTATTAATAAAAACATTTTTTGTATGATATTGCCAGACTTAAGTATTTCCTTTGGCCACCTTGGTAGCCACTTTATTCTCTGGGACTTCCCCATCTGAGGGTTCTCCCAACTTTTCTTTTTTGCATAGTATGTTTGGCTATGGCAGCTACACCCTCTATGGGTGAATGGCACATGGTTTATATCAATTATTTGTACGATAAAGGTGATATCAGTGGACTTGTCACCCTCTTGTGTTTTGTACTTTTACCTGTCAGACTGAGCCCTCCAGCTCTGCGCTGTGATCAATCTGGCGGGTCTCGGGTGCTTCCATCTTCACCCGGTCTTCCTTACGGGTTCTGTGCCTTCGGTCATTTGCCTTGGCCAGGCTGCGTTGCTGTCACTCCCACGCATACTCATGCGCATCCTCTCTCTCGCTCATCCTCCCTACCTTACCCCTCACCCTTCTCTCATTCCCTTTCTCTCTCTCTCTCATCCTCCCTCTCTCTATTTAATTTGTAATAACAAAAAATTGTTTGCATTTTTATTTATTTATTTATTTTTTTTATAAATAGCCCCACCAAAATCCTCAGCACCAGGCCCATGATGTTCTTAATCCGGCCTTGCTTGCTGGGGGTTATTGTTGGACCTGACACATGCTGGGGGGGTTGTCATTGCTGTTCCTCACACATGCTGGGGGTTATCATTGGTGGCACCGACACCAATGCTAGGGGTTATTATTGCTGCCCCTGACACCAACAATGGGGCTTACTTTACTACCAAACTACAAGCCATACAAGGTGACAAACTGCAAGTAATACACCATGAATCAACACCCGCTTTCCTGACCATACCTACTTTTTGGCCACACCCACATGTGTATGGCTATTTCCTATCTAATCCCTGTAAGGCAAGTGATAGGTAGTCCACATAGCACACCACATTTTTTCTTAATCTCTTCAAGATTCATTTTTTGCACTTGCTGACCACTGGGGGCACTACTAAATACTTCCGACCACTGCGCTCTGTACTCCTCAGTGTGATTAAAACGGTCTACAGTCTCCTAGTCAGACATACACTATCTGGAATAAACACCCTGCTTTTACAAGAAAACTATTCAACAGGAACGTCCTCCTTGTAGCATTGGGCAGAAGATCTGCAACTCAGTTTCACCCCAGAACAGAAGACAGAGCCATTCATTTCACACACTCTACATCTTAATGCAAACTATTAACAAACCCCCCTTATCCATGCGCCCGGCCCCTAATCTACATGCAGGGCGCTGGACGCATGGATTTCAGTGTTTTTTTTTTTTTATTTAAGCACATGATTAGAGCCTGAGGCTCCAATTAGCTTAAAAAAAAGGTGGGCTTGGGGTGCAGAGGACTGCACCCTGAGCCCACCCAAATGTGTGACAATAGTGAAATTAATATTTGCTATTGTCTTCCTGATTCTCCTCCCGGCCAGTCAGGAAGCGGATCTTAAGACCCGATCGGCCAAGAGGAGAAGCGACCGTATTGGCCACCAAGGAGGAGACACAGGGGGAAGCTGTCGAGGAGGAGACATCAAGCAGGAGACATCGAGCAGGAGACACCGAGGAGGAGACGCAGGCCCGCGACCTATCTGGGGTAAGTGCAGGGTTTGCTGATTGACCGAGTGACGGGGGGTGGGAAATTTTGAATGACGGACTGACCGACCCCGAATGATGCAACATCAGCCACTACTGCAAGAGACCAAATATAAATAATGACTAGATGGTACGGAGTACTGAAGTTCTTGCATAGTATCTCTCCATCCATACCCTCAGGAAGCTACCAATGTGAGAAAGCTGAAGGGACCATCCTACATGTGTTTTGGACATGTCTGCTACTTACAGCCTACTGCATAAAAGTGGTAGCTATAACGCAAACATTTACAGATTTCCCTGTCCCTAATGACTTGGTTTCTTTTAGCTCCATCAAAATTCTATACCAGAACATACATATAAATGCTCTCTGCTAAGCACCTCGCTGAATACTGCTAAAGCCCGTGTTCTGGCGATATGGCGCAGGAGCCTCCTGCGCTGTTGCAGTGGTTTGCATGGATAAGTGTGTGGGCAGGGCTTAGATACTCTAGTTGGGGGAGGGGGGGACACAAGAACTACACTCACTAATTGCCTATGTTCTAGACAGGAGTTTTCTTGCATACGAAAATCACTCCAGTTTTAGAAGTGAGCCACAATGAACAAAGTTAACCCTCTATTAACCTATGGCAAACTGACTGCATTGTTAACGCTAATCACACTAGACACCACTACAGTTTGAGAACACCAACCAGTGCTGCAGAGCCAACCCAGCATTACTTGTCACCTCATGTCCACAGCTACCAATGGATACAGGAAATGAACCTCACTCTGTAACTGTGTGCTCAATCTCCATCTATTAGGCGTCCCTCTATGTCTCTCCCGTGACTCCCAGGCTAGGTCCCTAGGCACTCAATGCTGCAGGTCCAGTCCCAAAATGAAGGTAGCCAGGTGCAAGTTAAGGGAACAAGCACAACACCCCTTTACTAGCAGAGTAACTGTCACCCTAGGCCAAGTCACCCATTCCCTGGCTGTTTGGCTGCGTAAGCTATGATACACAAACTGTTGTCCCTAGCAATGGCTATGTGGCCTACACTAGACAGCAATCTACATGCTTGACTAAAGTGCACAGTATCTACTCTAACCTACAGTCCCCTTGTTACAAGCCCTTTTCTTTGGATACACCATGCAATTCACCACTTGAGAGAAACTATAATGAATTTTAGCACAAACACAATATAATATTCATTTTTTTTTGCAAAATATAAAAGATGGGGATGTTGAGTAAACAGATACAAAACACATCAAGTCTTAAAATTACGTGCACTCATGAAATGATGAAAAAAATATGTTATCCAAAATAGTCCATAGGTGACGCTTAAAAGTGTTTACATAATATCAGTTTATTGAGGTTATCGTGAATTATGGGGCTAGAATTATTGGTCTCCCTTCAATGCTTCCGGTGATACATCACATGTGATACTTCAAATTGAGGTTGATTTACTAAAATTGGGGAGTGCAAAATCTGGTGCAACTGTGCATGGTAGCCAATAAGCTTCTAACTTCAAATTGTTCAATTAAGCTTAAAAAAACAAACAAACTCTAAACGGATTGGTTTCTGTGCACAGCTGCACCATATTTTGCACACTCCAGTTTTAGTAAAACAACCCCAATATGTTAAAATGTGCATCCTATGCTTGCATTTGTATTAGGGTGTGTATACGGGGGGCAATAGGAGTTGTCTATAATCTTTTTTTTAATTATTTGTATTTATTTTATTACAATTTTTTTTTAATGACAGGGAAATGACAGTTCTGAACCTCGAACTGGCAAAATGCTTGTGGATTTCAGGTTTATTAGTCACAGAGGAGGAGATCCACACGCCATACTTCCCCCATCTAGGTCGTGGGCAGCTTTGGCTCCTTCCTGCATCTCCTCCTCCTCCTCAGCATCTCAGGCTTCATGGCGGCTTCCTCCTCAGCGGCTTCCCTCCTCCTTCCCTCGGTGTGGCGGCCAATACAATCGTTTCTCCTCTCGGCCGATCAGCTCTCAGGAGGACCCGCTTCCTGATTGGCTGGGAGGAGAATCAGGAAGACAATAGCAAATATTAATTCGCTGGTGTCACACAACTGGGTGGGCTCAGGGCGCAGTTCTCTGCGCCCCATGCTCACCCTTTTTTATAGCAACTTAGAGCCTCTGGCTCTAATCACGTGCTTCTAAAAAATAAAAAATTGGAATCCATGTGTCCGGCACCCTGCATGTAGATTAGGGGCCGGACACATGGAATAGGGGGGCGGTACAACTGTGCCCCTAATAGATGGGCCGCCACTGCTACTCAAACTGCTTATGTTTCAGGCAATTGTTCCTGGGGGCATATTGAACTAAGCTTAGGTACTGCTCGGTACACCATGCAGCCCCATCCAACCCCAGTAGCTGTCAGTCTCTTAGAATTTGACAAGCCATTGGCAGCAAAGCTGGACAGTGTGCCTTTACCTTCCACCAGCACCTAAATGCCGGAGCCTCATGCACCAGGGCTAAATGCAGAGTGTGCACGAGTCCCAAACAGTATGATATACAGAGTAGAAAAACAAGCAAAATATAATGCAATGGGTTAAAGAAACTTGCAGTAAAGTTTTAGAAAGCTAAGCAAGATAATGCAAGATGCATATGAGGGAGCAGAGTAAGTGATGGAAACATGACAGGAAGGTGGGCGTACGAGAAACTCAAGATTTACAAAGTTCTGCAGTGACAAAAAGCAATGTTTTATTTGACACTCTCTGGATTTTCACTCTGCTAAAAAAAAAAAAAAAAAAAAAAGCAACTGGCATTCTTCTAGTCAGTGCGAGTTGTTGTCTCCCTAGGCAAAGCCGTTCTAAAGCAATTTGTGCGTGAATCAGGAAAATGATTATATATTAAAAAATAAAAAAAAATAAAAAAAGACATAAAGTGGAAATAATTTCTCTATTCATCTTGTACTTGCAGAGCCTTTGTACCTGAACCATGGCTTTAGTACTGTCTGTGGAGCCATGATATAAACAGTGTTACTGGTCTGAAGATAATTTGGCCAGTAAATCGTGAATCCTTTCTCTTGATAAAGAAGCCAGGTAAAGAGCCCTCATCTGGCACTAAAGAACACAGTGGTGTCTGATCTTCATGCCTAGTGCTTCTAGGGAAAGAACTCTTCTCTATCTTCAGAAATAAAACAAACTTACTGTAGTGCTATACCAGGATTGTTATATATTATACCACTTGAGTCAGTCTTTTCATATAAGCAGTGCAAAAAGCAATGGTTTTGTGCAAAGTTCATTGGCTGATTTTCCATTGCTCAGAATTGCATTTATCTCTGGTCTACAAGTGTGTTATAAAGAGAATCTTTGTTTTTTCTTAAGGCTGCATTCACACCTGAGCAGATCGATTTTAAAGCGTTTTTATTTGAGAGTTTTGCAAGCATATATCATACCTCCCAACATTTTGAGATGGGAATGAGGGACACCTACTTGCAAACATATGTAGGCATAGGACATGCCCCCCTGACACACCCCTTAAAGGAGAATGAACTCAAAAAAGGTTAATTAAATCCACAAGGACTTTTTTTTGTCACTTCTATTCCTTTATAATGACTTTTAACATTTACAAATGCAGCAATTTAGAATTTAGATGAAAGGTTTAGCACTGGGAAACACCTTTTGAAAGATAAAAAGTGCATTTTATCTACAACTATATAGATCAGACCAAAATGGGGGGAAAATGAGGGGGAAAGAGGGACAGAGGGACATTGCTCCAAAACAGGGACAGTCCCTCGAAATCAGGGACAGTTGGGAGCTATGTATATATGAGCATTTTGTTAAGAAAGAAAAGAGAAGTTAGGACTTTAAATGAGACACTGGTCTCCATCAATATGCATGAAAAGGAGAGGTTTTGGGACTTTAAATGAGGTGGGCAAATGAGGCCAGAGGATTAGTCACCATTGTATAAAATCATTTTATTGAAAAAACAATAAAATAGTAACATGATAAGTATCCAAGTATGGATTAGCAGTCACATCATATGTATGTACATCCTGATTGATACATTGTAAACAGAGTACAAGCTCCCAGGTGATACGGGGCATATAATCCTTGATAGACACCCATTTAAAATGCACATAGTCAAAGAGCTTTTTAGATAAAAGCCTATTGGTATATAGACCTGGTGGGGAAAAAAATTATTTGGTGCATATCGTAAGTCTGACGCATTTCGTGTATCAAAACACTCTTCAGGGGCGGTTTTTCACCAGAGTCTAAGAAAGAGAGAGGATCAAATGAGTAAAAATACAATGTGCATTGTTGTAAGGGGGGGTATGCATATAGGGGAGGCGAAGGATCACTCACCCCAAATGGATACTCACATGCCAAAGGAGTGTGAACTCCATGAGGTCCGTGGTCACAGGCCACCAAATGAGTCAAGTCCAGGAGCTGAGGGAGGAGCCCAAAGAGGGGGGGGGGCACATAGTCCCCATTTGATAAGTATGTCCACACTGGTGATAACTGGCTTCATTTGCCCACCTCATTTAAGGTCCCAAAACCTCTCCTTTTCATATATGAGCATTTTAGATGTGTATGAAATGCATTTTACATGTGTATTCAAGCGTCAGGTGTTTTTTTTAGCCAATAGAAAGCACTAGGGGGAGAAATTAGGGGTGGAGAATTGTGGTTTGGCCAGAAAACAAGCAACAAAGTGCTCATTAAATGCTTGTGATGAGCATGTTTTTTAGGCATTCCTACTGGGGACAAAAACACTCCAATCTGCCTTAAAGAAGTTCATGTACTTTTCTGAGTGACAGGCATTTTGCTACAGGTGACAAAATGCTCAGATTGAAATGAATGGGATTTTGCTTGTTGAGCATCTTGGAGCCTCCAGCTACAAAAAGCTTAGGTGTGAATGGGCCTAAGGGCACTTTCACACTGGGGTGGGGGGGCTTCGGCGGTAAATGCCTCTAGTTTTAGCGGCGCTTTACCATCGTTTTAGTGGGACTTTTCGGCCAATAGCAGGACGCTTTTAACCCTGCTAGCAGCCAGAAAAAGGTTAAAAGTTCCTGCAAAGCACTGCTGCCAAAGCGCTTGGCAGGCCCTTTGCAGGAGCTTCAGCAGCGCTGGTCATTGATTTCAATGGCAGGGGCGTTTTAGGAGTGGTGTATTCACTGCTCCCGCAATGCCCCAAAGATGTTGCTTGCAGGACTTTTTTTCCCGTCCTGCAAGCATACTGCTGCAGTGTGAAAGCACTTGGGGGAGGCGTTTTTCAGGCGTATTACAGGCACTATTTTTAGCCCTTTAGCGCCTGAAAAATGCCTCAGTGTGAAAGTAGCCTTACAAACAGAAACAAAAAAGAAAAGAGTATGACACTTTATTACCTAATGCTCAGACAAGGTTGGTATGGCTGTGGTAGAGGGCAAAGCTACTCATCTTAGCCTGGGAATGGCCCCATCAGGGTGTCCACGGCATATTAGAAAGCTGGGGAGTGAGCCATACAGTTGGTGTCCACCAACAACTAATATTGTGGATATATACATATCAAAGACCTTAAAGATAAAACATTGTAGGTTGCTATCCATGGCTCTGTCTTTTGGCATTTGTCTTTAAAGTGTTACTAAACCCAGGACCCTGCATTCACTATATTTGGTCTCCCGCAGTACAAAGAACATGGAAATGCAATTATTTTAGTAAATATAAACCTCTAAATACCTTTTCTCATCAGTAGTATATAGCAGTCTTGTAACTTATGTCAGTGTCTGGCTAAAGCTTGTAGGAGGAGTTTTCATTCTACCCTGACTGACTGTCCTACGAGGCTGCAGGACCTCTGACTTTTTGTCTGGACAGTTATGATTGGCCCTGTGCTGCTCACATGCACTCTCCTTAATAAAAATAAAACTCTCTAGCAATACATACCAAACTGAACATATGCAGCCTGACTTCAGCAACTCTGTCTTACCCGGACATGTTTGGGGGCAATGCAAGAAGGGGAGGATCTGTGCATACAGGATCAAACAGCCTTTTTACATAATGCAGAGGATTAACCCTCTAGGTTCCACGGTGGTTATAACAAGCATGCTTTACTGCATATACAGACTGATTTTATTGTGGGTTTAGTAACACTTTAAAGTAGTTGTAAACCCATTACATACGATGCATAGTAGCCCATTATGCTTTACCTTTGCAGGGAAACAAAGAGGAAGTAAAACCCATCAGGGTTTACTTCCTCTTTAAGACCAGTGTTTCATTCCGTGCCAGGACAAGGTCTCCCAGCGCACAGGGCAAACATGCCAAACTGCACCCAACAGTCGCTTGTCAAAATCACTGCTGCTGACAACCTTGTAACAGAAGGAAGGTGCCTCCATCCCTAAAGTAAACTATTGATCCCTCCTGCCCACCCCGTGTCCTAGCCCAGGTTGCATGCCATTTCCATTCTGTTAGGTTAGCCCTTGACCATACCCCCTCCATTGTTGCTAAAACGCCTTACCTTTCAGTAGGGAGATGCTAGAACCACTCCTACCAACTAATATTAGAGCATTTTATTTTTGGCCAACAGTAGGTGGGGCTTAGCACAGCAAACTGCAATATCAAGAGACGTCAAAGCCACAACTAGCACCTATCAACCAAGAAGGCCCTACAGGGACACAGATATCAGTCTGAAGACAAACACAGGTACTTGCAGAAATATAGTACTGCTGTTGCTTTAGAAACTTTTAGTCCAGGTCAGGTTGACTTTGGTTTACAGATACGACAGGTGCAAAGTAAAGGTTTTTGTTCATAAGGCTTTGCTTTCTATTATTTAACATTACCCTCATTCTACTTCCAATGCCTGACAAAGGGTTATGACTGCCTATCACACTTGTAACATTACATTATTCAGACTCTTGACACATGACATCTTTCAGACACCAGTTACATGACTACAGAAGCCACTCCAATCCCTTGCCTCAGCATGCTTCACCCACTGTGGTGTTATGCTAACTGCTGCTAAAGTATCCTATACATGTCCAGTCTTAACCCTAAAAAAAAAAAAAAAAAAATGTGGAAACTGAACCAGTAAGCAGCGAGAACAGCAAAAATATATTAATATGCAAACATGGTCCCTATGCCATGTACTGCATATACATATATAAAATACAAACAGAAACAGCTTGTAAATCATTACCCCAGACACTGATAGGATTTGTGGTGGAAGATTATTTTCTCTATCTTTAGCTTAACAAGAGACCCCCAGCATGAAGATGTATGCACATTATTCTTTAAACCCTGCCTGTGCGGTGATATCTCACTTTGGACTTGGGTGATGATACCGGCGGCAGACAGAGACAAATGAATACAGGTGTAAAAATGGACAAAGCTGGGAAGAGATTCAATAGGATATCAATAAACCAATAGATGTGGCGGAAGAGAGACAGAGAATCAGTACCAGAGATGAAGAGATAGCATTGCATCTATTCATTACATGAGAGTGTTGTTAATGAAAAATCTCACTTTGCTCTCAAGTGCATTGTATGCCTTCCACTGGAACTATCGAGTTTTTTGTTTTGTTTTCTTGGATATTTTATAAGACTGTTGTGTTTGTAAACGTAATCAGCAATTCTGTAAAAATGATATACCCCAATTAACATTGCTTTAATTTAGATGCTTATAAGTTCATAAATATATTACATACATTTAATCTTATCATCTGAATATACACGGAGGCATGTCATGAACCTGCTTAGCCATTGTCAAACTAATGCTGGCCATACACTATACAAAAAAAATTTCTCATTTTCGAAAAACGAACATTCGGCAGTGAGCGCAAACCATAGTGCCATCATGTAATGACTGATAAATCGCACAGTGGACATAAATGAATGCATTTTTTGTTCGTTTTTTTACATATACCTAGTGCAGACAGTTTGGACGGGAAACACATTAACCTTTCAATTTATCATTCATTCGGCAGAAAATTTCCAAACTTGTCCTTCGTTATTTCTGCTCAAAAACATCCCAACGATTATCTATTGTGTGCCCATTAACTGGCCGAAAAATGAACTGTCTAAATGACCGAATTTCGGTCGATTTTTCGTATAGTGTATGGCCAGAATAAGGCAAGGATGTCAATGTGGCAAATGTTGTGATATAATTCCAAATTGTTGTGCTGACTGTAATGAGATCTGGTGATCAAAAGCACATGTGACTATGCAATTGGCAAAAAGTTCCTTGCCATGCATGGGAGGATCTGAAATCTATCTGCTACCAGACTAATTCCCAATAGTACTGGGAATTAGTCTAATTTGGAAACCATTCCCCTATTTTCCTCCTCCACTGTTCTTTATGTATAAAAAAAAAAACTTTACACACATATACTACATAATTTCAGCCTTCAAATTATCGAATTGGTATTTTCAGCCTTTAACATTAAACAAAAATAGTGGTGAAATATATTGTCAAAAGTATTGGGATGCCCGACTTTACACGCATATGAACTTTAATGGCATCCCAGTCTTAGTCCGTAGGGTTCAATGTTGAGTTGGCCCACCCTTTGCAGCTATAACAGCTTTAACTCTTCTGGGAAGGCTGTCCACAAGGTTTAGGAGTGTGTCTATGGGAATGTTTGACCATTCTTCCAGAAGCGCATTTGTGAGGTCAGGCACTGATGTTGAACCAGAAGGCCTGGCTCGCTGTCTCCGCTCCACTTCATCCCAAAGGTGTTCCATCAGTTTGGGGTTAGTACTCTGTGCAGGCCAGTCAAATTCCTCCACCCCAAACTCACTCATCCATGTCTTTTCAGACCTTGCTTTGTGCACTGGTGTGAAGTCATGTTGGAACAGGAAGGGGCCATCCCCAAACTGTTCCCACAAAGTTGGGAGCATGAAATTGTCCAAAATGTCTAGGTATCCTGACATCTTAAGAGTTGCCTTCACTGGAACTAAGGGGCCAAGCCCAACCCCTGAAAGACAACCCCACACCATTACCCCCCCCCCCCCCCCCAAATTATTTGGACTAGTGCACAAAGCAAGGTGTAGGTGATTTTGAGACTTTTTTGTGCACATTGTTAAGTGCCAGATGCCATACAGGAGCTTTGGGGCAGGATCACACATTTTTGGCCCCAGAGGCTTTTATTATGGGAGTGCCTGAAAAAACAAGTGAAATTTGTATTTGCAGGTTGTTTTTTAAGTCAATAGGGCCCAAAACACCACATTCTGCTTCAAAAGGAGCTTATAGACCTTTTCAAGGCATTGAGCTACAGGCACCTGAATGCTCAAATGTGAACAGGGACAACAAAAGTATAGGATCTGACTTGAGCACTTTGGAACTTGGAACTTTGAGCTACAAAATGTTCAGGAGTAAATGGGTGCTAATACACATTTGAAATAAATATATAGGAACTGTACAGGAATTTATAATGGTTTACAGTCAGGTCTGCAATCTTAATTTTCTCTACTCCAGTTAATGAATGCAAATTATTCACCAATATACCCCATCTTGTGATTGGACAATGAGCCTAGGTTCACACTGACAGCGGGAATGAAATCGTGCGAGAACAGCAGACCTCGCATTATTTCATTACCGCATGTCAGTTCCGACTTCAAGGGCGATTTCAGAGACATCTGTGTGGGTTTCTGAAGTTGCCAAAAGTAGTACAGAAATTACTTTTGGGAATCAGTGCGGTGATGCAAATGTCAATTCAGGTGGTGCCATTGCCGTCGATTGCCGCCAATTTGGTATGCGACTTAACATTCTCCAATGTGAACCAGGGCTGAAGTAAAAACACCACCAATACAATCATCACCTAGCACTCTTCTTCATGATCTATGGTACATTTTTAAAGTGACAGCTTCCTGCAAGTCAGTAGAGCTCTGATTGGTTTCTAGTGGCAACTTTCCCAGTATGAGTGCTGCTGCCTAGAAGATTACTGGAGGTCAACAACAGTATATTTGTATGTAGGTGTTATGCTGGTTATGTTTAAAAATATATATTTGATGTTTTCTATTAGTTTTATAAATTCATTATTTTTTTTGATCAGTTTTAATTGACAAAAAAAAACATTCCAACAGGCTTAATTATTTCTAAGTGCTTTCTTCCTCATTGTTATTACTGCTCTTTTTTAACCAATGACCAACATGGTAATTTTAAGTGATGTTTCAGTCTGGCAGAATACATTAAAAAACCTCACAGTCTACAGATGACATAAGCAAATATGATCTTTCAAACTGGTATAACAGATAGGAGTAACTGGATGATTTTAGGGCCAGATCAGGACAGAGATACTTTTTAAATCTTTTTATCTTTGAGAATTGTTGATGTGCTAAGCATTAGTAGAAGTTTGGACTTTATACTTCTTTTTGTTCACTATACTTGCAAGGTACTATTATATAGAAAAAACATCCAAGCCAAATTTAAGTTAATCTATATAGGCTTCATTTTGCAAATAGTTTAACATTACATCATATGCACATACAAATCAAAGCCACCTCCCACCCACCCATGCTTATGAAGAACCCTCCAGAGCTCCTGATAAATCCTCATAAAAATCCTGACATTCTGAGTACAAACATATATGTCAAATTCCCCATCTTAGTACAGGAGTGATCCATTACTAGGCCCAAGCACTGCTATGTAGTTGAGTAGGAGAAGGGGATTTCCTAGCCATATGCAGACACTAGATTTCAGAAAAAGACCATATTAGCATAGACTCACAAAAGGGGACTTTTTTTAAAAGTGCTGAATAATCAGTTCATTTTTTTCACCGCCAAACACTGGAATACTTACTTCGTTTGTTAAAACCATTCAGTTGCTGGATTTTTCTGCGTGCTCACCAAGTTGAAAAAATGTTTTTGTTGTGTGCTGCAAAATGGTATTTCCCATTCTTTAATAAGAAATCCAGGTCTTAGTAACATTTGCTATATTTATAACATCTACCAGTCTGATCAGTTTTCAGCTTTCTCTGTTTTCAGCTGGTGATTTTTTTTTTTTTTTTGTTCTATCAATGATTCACCATTAAATCCTATAAAAGACGTGCTGCTCCCTATTCATCTCACTCGTCACACACATTCGTTGCATAGTTGATGCGCTGCAAATGGAGATTTTAGCCTAAAATCTCAATTCGCATTTACCAGACTTTGCTCCCTGGGCTACCACTTCACAATGTTATAATTGCTGCAAAAAATGAGAGTGAATGAGATGGAATGCAGGCACATTATGTTCTAGGATCCTATCTCAGTTTTATAAAAATGACCCTTATATCTCCAGTTCTTGTATCAAACATTCCTCTGCTGAGTGAATTCTATAAATGTTCACTAATGACTTTGTTTACTGAATTAAATTTTTTTCAATACAGTGGATTCCAGCTTAGAAATGTGACATTTTATTGAATTCTTAATGCTTATGCTGAACATGGAATGCTATTCAGACTTCAAAGCTTAATAGGTCTTCTTAAAGAAACTTGACAGATTCTTTGAGGGACACCTACCCCTTAAGACAAATACAATTTCACAAAATGTATTAAAGGGTTATTTCATCAATTACTCTTCCAAAATGAGAGTGGATGGGGAGAGGAGAAAGAAAGACAAGGATGAGGAAGGAAGGTGAGCGGGGGATGATGCATTACCCAACGTAACGAAGGTGTGAGAGGCAGAGATAACCAGAGGGAAATTGCAGGCACTTACAGAAGTGGGCGCCAAGGGACAGAAAGGAGAAAGAAATTTAATGAAGAGTAAGTAGAAAGAAGAAAGAAAATATAAAGAACGTAAGGATGAGAGATTCTTATAGGTACGCAGCATTCAAAGAGGAACAAGACGTTTGAAGTGTAAGAGGAAAACGCAACAATTTAATAAGACAGGGAAGCTGGGGGAAAACACAAAGACATAAAAAGAACTATTTAGCTGAAGTACACAGGTAAAATACACTTTAAAATCCAATGCATGCTCTGTAAAGCAACATGGTTAATTGGAAATGTTTAAACTGGAAAGGCTGGTTAAAGGAAAAATATCACTTGGTTATAAAACAGATGCCATTTATTCTTTACTTATTTTGAAGGTGCACACAGCCTTGGCACATGGTATTTGTCATTTTTCTGCTGTCACTGTGTGCAGCAGACCGTCCCACTCTACAAATCCCTTTGCCAGCAACCAAGTTTACTAGAATCCTTTTCCATCCTGAGACTATGCAAGCTAGGGAATTTCAAACTCTCACCTTTGCCTATTCAAAGGCACAAAGGCAGCATAGATCTTTTGATGCATGTCCATTCTGTTTGTGTAGTCCTTTCAGTAATGCAACAAAGTAATCTGATTACTGTTATATAGCACTTTGAGCCTATTGACAGTGTTTTCTAGATAGTACTTGAAGTCCTTAGAAATTGTACTTGCCTGGATTTAATAGAAGTTTGTCTAGTTTTGCAACATGCATTATATTCCTATGTATAGAGTAAACAAACAGATAGATCAGCCTTCCTCAACCACATTATTCATCCGAAGAACCCTTGAAATAATTATCAGGTCTTGGAGAACCCGTGCTAAAAAAGAATATACCTACAGCTTAGATAGTCCTAAATAAAAGAGTAAAGGCTGGTACACAGGGGCCGAATATCGGCCGATGTCGGCCAGTTCAACAAAAAAAACGGCCAACATTTGGTCAGTGTGTACAGCAGCCTGTCTGACAGAAAACAGTCTAACGATCAGCTGCTGTCAAACGAGCATGCTGGAAAATCCGCATCCGATCAGCACTGGCAGCCAATGGCTGCAAGCACCGGTCAGTATAATCTGGAGGGGAAGGGGAGGGCAGTCCCCATGTCAGAACACAATAGCACAGCGGGAGTGATCGCCGCACTAGCATTGTTTAGTTACTACGGCGACCACTCCATTTTTTTACGATCAGCCCGCTGAGTTGAATTAAAAAACTTCTAGTTTGTAACTAGCTTATGTAATGTGGTGTAACTATGGGCTTATTTGACATCCCCGCCAATTTTTTTAACACCTTTTTACAATATGTATTTCAGCAAAAAAACTTGTTCTAAAATCCTATTTCATATATAGTTTCCCTATGTGGATTTAAGTAGTAACTATATACTAATTTCAAAGGTAAACCTATTACTTATGGTTAACCTGTGCTCGGATCATGCACACTAATATTTACATGTAGTGCCTACTCCAAAGGGCGCTGCTTGATATGTCAGGTCCTCTGTTCTTGTGCCCATGACTCTGCGAACAGCTCTGTGCTCTCTGAACAAGCTTGTAAAGTACTGCCACGATCCAGCTGGCGGGGGTGATGACATCACAGGCCAGGCTGAGGTATGCACCTTTGTTTCATTTGCACTGAATTCATTCATATTATGTTTTTTATTGATGGATTTTGTGGATTTATGATATTTATTTGTATTTGCACAAATTGTCACTAACTTTAAGGGATAGTGTACCTTTTATATTTATTTTGTCTAGTTTGATCCTGTATTCAGGTGCTTAGTATGCTACTTTTACATTTTAGATACACTTAGCACAGACATTTTTTGTTTTTTAAACAATATACTGTAGTACTCAGTAGGGATGGGTTGAACGGACCCCTGTTCGGTTTGCACCAGAACTTTCGAACACCGCGAAAGTTCGGACCCGAATATCGAACCCCATTAAAGTCAATGGGATCCGAATGTCAAAAATCAAAAGTGCCCATTTTGCAGGCTTATATGCAAGTAATTGGGCATACAATGGTTATAGGGGTCTGGGTCCTGCCCTGGGGGACATGTATCAATAAAAAAAAAAGTTTCTGAAAAACGTCATTTTTAAATGAGCAGTGATTTTTTGATTTTGAAAAATGAAAGCATAAAAATGAAAAACTCCTTCCAATATAGTGCCTGGGGGGTCCCCTTAGTCTACCTGTAAAGAGGAAGATCTGTACCATGTCTAGAATCTGCTGCAGCAATAATTGCATTTATAAAGCCCAAAAAAAATGACATTTTCCCTGCAAGCTGCCTTTATTTTGCTCAGCAACAGCTGGGGAGCCGGTGTGTATGATGAGGCTACAATGTATTGCACTGGGAACAAGATTAGAGATTTTTTTGGATACATTTTGGTGTCACTTTGACACTGTAACCTACTGGAGTCAGGAAAAACGTTCAATAAAATTCTCTTTAACGTGTCCTCAAGAGATTTTATCTTCTGCACTCTCTGTTGACACGCGATGAGTTCTGAGACCTTCCCCTTATAACTGTGGTCAAGGAGGGTTGCCAACCAGTAATCATCCTTCTCCTTTATGCAACGCATTCTTGGGTCCGTTTGCAGGCTTTGAAGCATGAGGTTGCCCATGCACCTCAAATTTGCTGAGGCTTGAGAAGCAAACTCCTCGGGGTCACTCAGGATGCCAGCATCTGGAACTTCCTCCTCCTAGCCATGTACTACTCCCAAGGGTCCTGGGGTTGGAAAACCATCACTTACAGATTGACGCATGTCTTCCTCTTCTTCGAAGCCTATGAAAGTGCCAGAATCCTCCTCCTCATCCTCCTCCCCTCTCTCCTGTGTGTTCTGTGACAAAGGAATGATGGTGTTTGGATAAAGTGGGCCTTGAGAGGAAAGGAAGTCCTCCTCTTCCTCCTGCTGCTCTGCCTCCAGTGCCCTGTCCATAATGCCACTCAGAGTCTGCTCCAGCAGGAACACAACAGGGATTGTGTCACGGATACATGCACTGTCATGGCTCACCATCCTTGTGGCCTCCTCAAATGGTGACAATACAGTGCATGCACCCTTAATGATCAGCCTTTGGTGTGGGGAAAAAAAGCCAAGGCGGCCTGAGCTTGTCGTTGTGCCGTTTTGGCACAGATACTTGTCTATGGCCCTTTGCTGCATGTATAGCTGCTGCAGCATTCCCAAAGTTGAGTTCCACCTGGTGGGCATGTCACAAATCAAGCGGTTTATGGGCAGGTGGAATTCCCGCTGAATGTCAGCCAGCCGAGCACTGGCTGTGTATGACCACCTAAAATGGCTACAGACTCTTCTGGCCAGCTTTAGCACATCTTGCAACCCTAGGTGCATATTTAGTAAACGCTGCACCACCAAATTGAGGACATGCACCAGGCATGGCACATGTGTCAACTTTCCCTGTCTAAGGGTGGACAGGAGGTTTGAGCCATTATCGCACACCACCATTCTTGGCTCCAGCTGGCGTGGTGTGAACCACCTCTAGGCCTGTCCCTGCAGAGCTGCAAGAATCTCTGCTCTGGTGTGGTTCCTGTCCCCTAAACACACCAGCCGTAGCACTGCATGGCACCTTTTATCCTGAATCATGGAATAGCCCTTTGAGTGCTTAGGGAGTACCTGATGTTTATAGGACAATTCTGCAGAGGAGGGCATGGAGGTGGGGGAGGAGGAGGAGGAGGGGGTAGAGCTCACAGGTCTGGCATCATCACCACAATCTGAGCGTTACCCAGTGTGCTGTGAACGAAATATATCGTCCCTGCCCGTGCTTGCTGGACCACATGTCAGCAGTAAGGTGGATATTATAGCTGACTTTCTTGCCCAATGATGTCAGAACTTTCCCTTCCACATGATGGTAGAGCGATGGAACGGCCTTACGTGAAAAGTAGTAGTGACTGGGAACCTGCCATTGTGGTGCAGCACATTGTGCAAATTCACGAAAGGGGGCAGAATCCACCAGGCTGAAAGGCAGAAGTTGGAGAGCCAACCGCTTAGACAAGCTTGCATTTAGACGCTGGGCATGTGGGTGGCAGGGACTGTATTTTTTTTCTCTACCGCAGCAGATGGGGCAGAGAAATTTGCCGGCTGCAGTCTACAGCTGGTGGTGTGCTGCTGGTAGATGTGCTGCTAGGACCTGGGACACCCTGTGCTATACCATCATCCCTGTCAGTGGAGTCTGCTTAGAGGTAATGACTCAGTATAGCAGTGGCAGGCTGAAGTGGGTAAGGAGGAGGAGGGACAGATTTGTGCCTCTTTTGTGTGGCTTTTAGGTGCGCTTCCCAACAGGCTGATTGGTTGCACATTAAATGCCTTGTTAAGCATGTGGTACCCAAATGATTGGTGGTTTTGCCACATTTGATGTGCCTGAGACACAGTTTGCAGATAGCAACAGTGCGATCTGCTGCAGATGTGCTGAAAAAGACCCAGACATCTGAGCTTTGGGGAGTGGGCCTGGGAGATAACAGCTGCAGAATGTGATGGAATAGGGTGGTTGCTCTCTACTCTTTCTTAATGTCGGCCTCCTTGGGGTTGTGCCGCCTCACCTTCAGTTTCCACCTGTGCTCTATCTGGCACCCAAGTCACATCAGTGATCTCATCATAATAATCTCCATCTCCTCCATCTTCATCATTACCACTGGCGACAACTTGGCAATATGCTGCGTATTGGGGAACATGAATGCCAATTTGTCTACCAGTGTTCCTCCCTCTCTCTAGGCTCACGTTTCTGTCATCCTCAACCTCAAAACCAACATCTGAATCCAGTAATGGTTGGGCATCATCAAGGAGCAAGTGACTGACGCTGTGGTCAAATAACTCAGCTGACTCCTCAATGGCTGATGTTGGGGCTATGGCAGGAATAGATGTGGACAAGGAGGCAGGTTTATCCACTCTGGCAACTGCAGGGGACGGCACACTTGTCTCTGCTTGTGTGACAGAGGATGAGGAAGGTTTAGTAAGCCAGTCCACCACCTTCTCTGCATGCTGTGGCTGGATAGCATGAGCAAACTCACTAAACAGAGCAAATGATGCCCTGCCTGAGGACTGACCAGCACGTCCACCTTTGCCTGTGGACACATTTGTCGCTGGCCCCCTTACAGTTCCAAGGGACCGTCTGCCTCACCTTGTTGCCCCCCAGATATTATTGGGAGGGAGGGGGCAGTGCTTATAAGCAAATGTAAAGAAGAAGTTGAAATCTGTACGTAGATGCACTTTAATCAATGTAAAGAGGTGTTTGGTGCACTTTGAGTACTCACACTACACAGACACACTCCACGGATACACTATAATATGCTGAAATATAATGCGCCAAACATACAGTGACACACAGAACTATATGGCATTAAACTGGCAGTAACGCACACAAAACTAAATAACGTTAAACTGGCAGTAACGCACACAAAACTATATGGTGTTAAACTGGCAGTAATGCACACAAGACTATATGGCATTAAACTGGCAGTAACGCACAAAACCATATGGCGTTAAACTGACGGTAATGCACAAGACTATATGGTGTTAAACTGGCAGTAACACATGCAAAACTATATGGCATTAAACTGGCAGTAACGCACACAAAAGTATATGGTGTTAAACTGGCAGTAACGCACACAAAAGTAAATGGCGTTAAACTGGCAGTAACGCAATCAAATAGATGGTGTTCAACCGTCACTACACTGACGCTATCTGATCTATCCATACTTTACACTAATGTATGTATGAATGACACGGTCTCACTAGACTACAGTGAAACTATCTGAACTGTCCCTACTCTAGCTGCACACTATGCAAAGCACACAGATGGTCCTCCTCACTACACTTACACTATCCCTAGACTGACACTAAACTAATATTCTACACTGACAGTTTAAAAAAAATAGCACAGTATAGCACACTAACTAATAGCACTGAACTAGCCCTGTTCTATCTCCACACTGAAATCACATTGAAAATGGCTGAAAAGGGAAAGAATACTTTTATATTGTGGTGCGGAAATGAGCCATGATTGGATAAAGTCATGACAGTGTCCAATCATGATTCTGACAGTGCTCTGTGCCCTGATTGGCTGAAGCTTTCACTGCTTCAGCCAATCAGGGCTTGAAATGTCCTGTTCAGCACTGCAATGCATTGTGGTTGGTTTAGGGGGCTAAACGCCAAATGACCGAACAATGAAAGTTTGGCCTGAACTTATGCTCTGACTGAACTGTTCGCCCATCCCTAGTACTCAGTCAGGATGGCACAATGATTAGCATTACTTTTTTGCAAAGCTAAAGTCATGGTTTAATGGACATTTTAGTCATGATTGTAGAAGTTTTATTGTCAATACCAAAAACATTCTGTCTCCTTAAGCACTTCCCACTAGCCCTGCACATATATGCGGCCTCTCTGTGGGTGGGCTTTAACGCTAAGTGGGTGCATATATGCGGGCCTATGTAAAACACAATACTGTGCTAAGTGTGCACACCCCAAAACAGTAACCAGCGGGTGCCAGAAAGCTACCGATGCATACATGTGATCAGGAGCTCTCTGAACATGCTCTCTGAACGGGTGCCAATCACATTGGTCACTTGATCTGAATGCCTGCTTCCACCTACCAGCATTTAGAAGAGCCGGAAGGAGGTTGGGGGTTATTAAATCATCTCTAAAAAATAAGCAATGAAATGCACAATACTGACGTTAGAATGTAAGCTCTGTTGGGGCAAGAACTAATGCGAATGGCTGTCTATAAAGTATTGCAGAATATGTTGACTCCTATTACGCTTTTTTTTTTCTTTCCTGCACTAAACTTTATCTTTAGTTCCCATAAACAGTAAATTTTTATTCTCTAGCTGGTATATTTGAGAAGAAAAAAAGTCTTTAAAACATTTATATGCCTCTGATTTCAATAGCTAAATATCATCTCGAAACCTTTTATTGGAAAGGTTAAACTGATAAAAGGCACTCAAAAAAGAGGTCACACAAAGAGACAGAATCTTTTTTTCATACATCCTATGACAGATGCCATTATAGAGCACTTACCTAGTTTTCTGATGAAACTGCCTGGGATCTTCATGTATTCAGTTGTGTCAAAGCATTATGTCTACTAGAGCCATTAAAATCCTCCCTTCAATTTTCTGACCTGTCCAAGAAACACCATAGCAAAAAGAAACTGATTAGTTGCTGCAGATAGTTTTTTGTTCAGAAAACTTTATCTATTTAAGTGTAACTAAAGGCAAAACTTTTATTCATTTGAGTGGAGAGGGATTGGAAGACCTGTAGTTTTTTTATTGATGTACATGTCCTCATTAGGGAGAGTCACCCTCTTTATTTGCCAAGTTGACTGTTATAACCAAAACTAAAAGAGTCCCACATTTTAGGTTGTCTCTCACAGAAATAGAGGGGCAATCTTCCAATGGGGACACTAGTTGTGACAACCAGGGATTCGCTCACTTTTTAGGGATTTCTGTTCACTTTCTGTTTTGGCTATGGAACAGGACACGAAGGGAAATCGTCCCAAATGGTCATAGATGGCAAAAAAGTTTTACCTTTTGTTTTTTAGGATTTGTGTTCTCCAGACACCGATATTTAAATTAGAACTCTTCTTTAAATTTTTTTTAGGCCACACTTTAATGTTATACCAAATAGTTTGGCATGGTAAAATGTTTAGTGCACATAAATGAATAATATCAGGCCTTCTTGGAAAAAAAAAAAAAGTCTGGTTTTTGGTGCACTCAGGTTTTATTCTGCTCGCCTTTCCACTCTCCTGTGACTTTCAGCGAGGTGTTTGCGTTACATCAAGTCCCAGTAATGCTCACTGCAGCGTTATCCAGTTAGATGTTGCAGTTTACATTAAATGGAACTCCAGGAAAAATTATATGTGGAAAGCCAAAAAAGTGAAATAAATTACCTCTAATGAAGTATATGCTAGGACCACACTGCTGGTTACTGTAGAGATTACAGTTTCAGTTATGTCAGGTATTACAATGAAAAAAAAATGAAAATGGTGTGCAGCGCTCAGCTATGACAAACATATAAAGTCTTGTGATGTACAAACAAAGTTCTGAAATGAATAAATCCGTGACATGATTGAAGAAAAACTTCTGTGTGTTCCAAATAATTCCAGTGACAGGTGTATTGTGTCCGAAACACTCACCAGAAAGAAAATAATAACAAGCATCAAATGAAACACACTTCGTCCAGTGTGTAAAGGATTTGGACAGCCACGACCGTGCACCTCCACCAATCTAGACACTCACCAGAGTGGCCTCCTGCCCAGATGTTGCAATCAGATGGTGAACTCCAGAGGGAACATACACGAATGGTGAACATCAATGCACAATGATCACTTGCTATGAAGCATAATGGCCTCCTGCCCTGGTGTAGCGATCAGGTGATGATATCCAAAAGAGGCCGCCAGCTGGAGCCCAAACGTTACTCACATAGTATAGTATTTTATTGATAAATGATTAAAAATTAATTACAGTTGCTACAGCATAAAAAGATAAAAACTGGCCAGAAAAAACTTTCAAGAGTAGCCGCCGTTCCTGCTCCGAGGACTCGGCGGCAATGATGTCAGCACATAGGCCCCTTGCTGCAGAGCCCTATAAACCGGCACTTGGTATATACAGTGTTGTGTGTCCAAGATGGCCACCCCTCGCGCCATTACTGGAAGTCGATTGTGGGTCACCGCTGAAAATGACATCAGCTCCTACGTGTTTGGTCATCTTCAGGAAGCTCAAATTCTGCCATGTTTGTTACTGTTTTTTATACCCTTCAGGCATTAACCATTTGGTAGCCAATTTATATTGTACATAATTTATTCACAAATGGGTTTTTTTTGTTCCTTGTACTGCATATTGATAGCTTTGCGAAATGTTTATTTGAAGAGTTATAAGTTATTTATGCCGTACTTGGCACATATAAGACTGCAGCATTCACTTAGTCTTTGCTTTAGCACATGTTTATTTAAATAGCACATCCAAGGCGCAGAGCCACTTTATTACTTACTTACTTACCAGCGCTTAATCATAACTCAAAAAAGCCTTAGGCCTCATTCACTTGGGCACAAGCAAACAGTCACTTCCAGCGCTAAGAGGTCCTCTGTGGTTGGAAAAGTAACAGCAAAGCCAAACACAAGGCGGATGCAGCCCTCCTCAGACAAGTTGATGGAAAGTAGAGCTAAAAAAACATAGGGACAAGAAGGTGCATGCCTAATGTATTAGCAAATGCATGTATTAATAATATAAAACCACTACAAGTGGATACTCACAAAGTAGCAACTGATAAAAGCCAATGAATCACAAGATGCCATATATTGCTGACGCACGTATTCCGATAGCATCGCAATAAAACTACTCAAGCCAGGCTCTGAGGAAGGGGGTGCGCCCCCGAAATATGTCAGCTTGACAACCCTATGATGTCATTGGAGTACGTGCTTCCACACTATATGGCATCTTGTGATTCATTGGCTTTTATCATTTGCTACTTTGTGAGTATCTTGTAATGGCTTTATATTATTAATAAATGTATTTAATAATGCACTAGGTGCATGCACTTTCTTGTCTCTTTGTTTTTGTAGCTCATTCACTTGGGGGTATCAACATCTACCACACGCAATGACTGTTTACCCACATGTGGGATGCACAGGTGTTCAAGTCCCATTGATGTAAGCTGAGATGCAGTGGTTGCATGGACACAGGCTCTGCTCCTAATATGACATCCAAATGAGTATGTGTCACCAAACACACAATATCTGCATCTGAGCCTGTGCAATTGCATACACACCGGCACCCACATTCAAACACATGTCATATTGGGAGCAGCAGGTGTATCTGTGAACCTGGTACATCCCAATCGACATCAATGGGGTTGCCTGCATGGGGAAGCATGGAAAAATTGTGAATCCCCATGCAGGTAAACATAGTTACATAGTAGGTGAGGTGTTGAAAAAAGACACAAGTCCATCAAGTCCAACCTATGTGTGTGATTATATGTCAGTATTACCTTATATATACATCCCTGTATGTTGTGGTCGTTCAGGTGCTTATCTAATAGTTTCTTGAAACTATCGATGCCCCCCCCCATTGAGACCACCTCCTGTGGAAGGGAATTCCACATCCTTGCCGCTCTTACAGTAAAGAACCCTCTACGTAGTTTAAGGTTAAACCTCTTTTCTTCTAATTTTAATGAGTGGCCACGAGTCTTGTTAAACTCCCTTCCGCAAAAAAGTTTTATCCCTATTATGGGGTCACCAGTATGGTATTTGTAAATTGAAATCATATCCCCTCTCAAGCGTCTCTTCTCCAGAAAGAATAAGTTCAGTTCTCGCAACCTTTCCTCATAACTAATATCCTCCAGACCCTTTATTAGCTTTGTTGCCCTTCTTTGTACTCGCTCCATTTCCAGTACATCCTTCCTGAGGACTGGTGCCCAGAACTGGACAGCATACTCTAGGTGCGGCCGGACCAGAGTCTTGTAGAGCGGAAGAATTATTGTTTTATCTCTGGAATTAATCCCCTATAAACACGGCCCTCGCACAGGGTATGCATTGATATGCAACCTGTGAACAAGACCTTATATTCTTTTCACAAAATGGCGTTCTGTGAATGGACAAGGGGACATCCTGTCATTTACCCACCCCTCCTCTCCCCTTGTCCATTCAAAGAACACCATATAAGGCTTTTTGTGAATGGGAGAGGAAGAGGAAAAGTAATGACCTGACCCCTGCACTGTACTATAACTGAAGCTATTAATCGTATCATTTGTTTTTGTTGTTTTCTTGGAGCAAACAAATTATGTTGCTCTACTCAAGGCCCTTTCCCCTCTGCTTCACTGGCCAATGGGTTCTGGCTTCAGGCGGTCTATTGCCCGCTTCACAATCATAGCATTCCACCAAAATAAAGAAGCCTCCCTTCATCATAAAAGCCTTTACAATTAGGCTCTTGATGGAGTGAAACACCATAGAGGGGCAGGGGATCAGGCAGACAACCATAGTACCTAAAAGTATTATTACATTTTCATACCAGGCTATTATGGTGGAGAGCAGCTTCCATTTCTATGATAGAATACCATGATCTTGGAGTTCCACTTGAATTTTCACATGACACATAACCTTTAATCCTTTTAAGTGGCCAGCTATGCTTATAGACCTCCAATGAGGAATTTGTTCAGAGTTGCTTCCTATTGTTGGTGTTGACTTTATACTTCCATTGAGGCCTAGGTATGAGACAGCAACAGGTATGCTTTGAATTTCAACACGTCTGGAAAGCGCCACACTTACAGCCAAAGCGGCAGGTGGCTTGGCTTTATTTACCTTTATTCGCTAAATTTTAAACCAGACATGTCTTTCACCATTTGATAAGTAAGTCCCCAGGAAAAAAGATTTTGTAGAAAAGTAGGAAGTTGGCAGGGGATAGGAAACAAAACAAGCAGTGAAATGTACAGAAATGGAAGGACGGACGGGAGGGAGAAAAAAAAAAAAAATAAAAAAAATCAATCATCCCTCAGCCCCCGTTTCTGTTTGTTTATAACATCCGCTGGGAATGTGAGTGGAATACAGATGGCGCAGCAGATTTCTAGACTCTTTAAAGCTTGTGAATTGTGAGGTGTTTTTCCTGCAGTACCGCGGTGCCCTTATTAAATGCTTTTCTGAGGTGTCGTTCTTTGCAGAAATGCTATGCATGCTACGGTTCTGAATGTCAGGAGGTAAACAGACTGTAAAGTCACCTCAAATATTTGAATATCTTTATCTGTACAAAACCACAAATGCAGCCGCTGGCCGATAAAAGGAAGGAACTGGAGGAAACAAATGTAATTGTTTTGTTATATATCTGATTTAATTGAACCTGATTGGCTCCTATAGTCCACACAGACTTGTCTACTCCATTCGGCGTCATATCAGAAATGTCTAAAAGAAAGCTGATCCCGATAGCAATCCAAAGATTTCAACTTTCATTTTTTTACTACAGGTTATATTTAGCCTTCTTTAGGGTGGAGCAACACGTTATTAGAATATACAAATATACTGTACAGTGTATATATACATTTACCAGCCACTTTATTAGCTACCCCTGTTCAATTGGTTGGTAACACAAATTGCTAATCAGCCAGTCACATGGCAGTAACTCAATGCATTTAGGCATCTAGACTACTTGCTAAAGTTCAAACCGAGCATCGGAATGGGGAAGAAAGGGGATTAAGTGACTTTGAACATGGTATGGTTGTTGGTGCCAGATGGGCTGGTCTAAGTATTTCAAAAACTGCTGATCTACTGGAATTTTCACATACAACCATCTCTAGGGTTTACAGAGAATGGTCCGAAAAAGACAAAATATCCAGTGAGCGGCAGTCGTGTGGAGGAAAATCCCTTGTTGATGTCAGAGGTCAGAGGAGAATGGGCAGTCTGGTTTGAGATGATAGAAAGGCAACAGTAACTCAAATAACCCCTCGTTACACCCAAGGTATGCAGAATACCATCTCTGAATGCACAACACATCGAACTTTGAAGCAGATGGGCTACAGAAGCAGAAGACCACATCGGGTGCCACTCCTGTCAGCTAAGAACAGGAATCTGAGTCTACAATTCGCACAGGTTCACCAAAATTGGACAATAGAAGATTGGAGAAACGTTGCCTGGTCTGATAAGATGCAATTTCAGCTGCGATATTCAGATGGTAGGGTCAGAATTTGGCAAAAAAAAACCTTTAAAGCATGGATCCATCCTGCCTTGTATCATAGGTTCAGGCTGGTGGTGTAATGGTGTGGGGGGATAATTTATTGGCACACTTTGGGCCCCTTAGTACCAATTGAGCATTGTTTAAATGCCACGGCCTACCTGAGTATAGTTGCTGACCATGTCCATCCCTTTATGACTACAGTGTACCCATCTTCTGATGGCTCCTTCCAGCAGGATAATGCACCATGT
Source organism: Aquarana catesbeiana (assembly GCF_042186555.1). Lineage (NCBI taxonomy): Eukaryota > Metazoa > Chordata > Amphibia > Anura > Ranidae > Aquarana > Aquarana catesbeiana. Next base: position 284,421,259 of record NC_133330.1, read on the forward strand.
CACAAAGCTGAAATCATCTCACCACTGGTTTCTTGAACATGACAATGAGGTCACTGTACTCCAATGGCATCCACAGTCACCAGATCTCAGTCCAATAGAGCACCTTTGGGATGTGGTGGAATGGGAGATTTGCATCATGGATGTGCAGCCGACAAATCTGTAGCAACTGTGTGATGCTATCATGTCACTATGGACCAAAATCTCTGAGGAATGTTTCCAACACCTTGTATAATCTATGCCATGAAGAATTAAGGCAGTTCTGAAGGCAAAAGGGGGTCCAACCTGGTATTAGCACTGGTATAGAGGAACCAATCTAATGATAAGACTTGGGGTGGAGAGGATCTCTTTGCTTAAGTCACAGTTTTCAAAAAGAAGAGGATCAATCCTTCTGTTAGTTAAGACTTGCCAAAAAAAAAAAAAGAAGTAAAAATGCACTATGGGACAGGTGGCAATCTTGCCAACCTTAAAGTAAACATGTGGAGTACAGGTGTGCACCCCAAAGTTGAAACACGTGTGTGTGTATAAATATATATATATTTATTTATAATAAAACATGGACAGTGTCAGACAGTAGAGCAGTGGACGTTGTCAGTAGGGCAGTAGACAGTGGGCGGTGTCAGTAGGGCAGAGATTGGTGTCAGTAGGGCAGTTGGCGGTGTCAGTAGAACAGAGATTGGTGTCAGTAGGGCAGTGGGCAGTGTCAGTAGGGCAGAGGACGGTGTCAGTAGGACAGAGATTGGTGTCAGTAGGGCAGTGGGCGGTGTCAGTAGGCAGTGGACGGTGTCAGTAGGACAGAGATTGGTGTCAATAGGGCAGTGGGCGGTGTCAGTAGGACAGAGACTGGTGTCAGTAGGGCAGTGGGCGGTGTCAGTAGGGCAGTGGGCAGTGTCAGTATGGCAGTGTCAGCAGGGCAGACATTGGTGTCAGTAGGGCAGTGGACAGTGTCAGTAGGGCAGTAGGTGGTGTCAGTAGGGCAGAGATTGGTGTCAGTAGGGCAGTAGGTGGGTCAGTAGGGCAGAGATTGGTGTCAGTAGGGCAGTAGGTGGTGTCAGTAGGGCAGAGATTGGTGTCAGTAGGGCAGTAGGTGGTGTCAGTAGGGCAGAGATTGGTGTCAGTAGGGCAGTAGGTGGTGTCAGTAGGGCAGAGATTGGTGTCAGTAGGGCAGTGGGCAGTGTCAGTAGGGCAGTGTCAGCAGGGCAGACATTGGTGTCAGTAGGACAGTGGACAGTGTCAGTAGGGCAGTAGGTGGTGTCAGTAGGGCAGAGATTGGTGTCAGTAGGGCAGTAGGTGGTGTCAGTAGGGCAGTGGACAGTGTCAGTAGGGCAGTAGGTGGTGTCAGTAGGGCAGAGATTGGTGTCAGTAGGGCAGTAGGTGGTGTCAGTAGGGCAGTGGACAGTGTCAGTAGGGCAGTAGGTGGTGTCAGTAGGGCAAAGATTGGTGTCAGTAGGGCAGTAGGGATGAGCTTCGTGTTCGAGTCGAACCCATGTTCGACTCGAACATCGGCTGTTCGATCGTTCGCCGAATTGCGAACGTTATGGGCCGTTCGCGCTAAATTCGTGTGGCGCGTCACGGCCCATAATTCACTGCGGCATCGCAGTGCATTGCTGGCTGATGATTGGCCAAGCATGCACTATGACCCGCATGCTTGGCCAATCACAGCGCTGTCAGTAGAGAGAGCTGTAATTGGCCAAAGCCAGGGTGGCTTTGGCCAATTATGGCTCAGGGGATTTAGTACACACCCCACACTATATAAGGCCGCCTGCACGGCGGCCCTGTGTAGTGTGTGTTCCGGTGTGCTGAGAGATAGAGAGAGAGAGAGACAGTGTCATTTGATTTGAGTTAGATAGATTAGGCAGAACAGTCAGTCAGTTAGCTGCACTTACAGTGTATTGTGTATATATATGCATCCCAGGTGTTGCATATATATATATACACTGTATTCAGTTTAGCTAGATCTGTTCCTGTTATCTTCTATCTAGACTATTTACATTTAATGCAGTGCGTCCTGCTCACAGTGTTCAGCTAGATCCGTTCCTGTTAAATTCCTACTGACCGGCAGGCTTGTCTGGTTACAGTATATAAAGCTACCTGAAGAAAATTACAGGTGTTCTATTTGATCCTATTAGTACCACGGTCAGGCAGCTAGACTATTTACATTTAGTACAGTGCGTCCTGCTCACAGTGTTCAGCTAGATCCGTTCCTGTTATCTTCCTACTGACAGGCAGGCTTGTCTGGTTACAGTATATAAAGCTACCTGAAGAAAATTACAGGTGTTCTATTTGATCCTATTAGTACCACGGTCAGGCAGCTAGACTATTTACATTTAGTACAGTGCGTCCTGCTCACAGTGTACAGCTAGATCCGTTCCTGTTATCTTCCTACTGACAGGCAGGCTTGTCTGGTTACAGTATATAAAGCTACCTGAAGAAAATTACAGGTGTTCTATTTGATCCTATTAGTACCACGGTCAGGCAGCTAGACTATTTACATTTAGTACAGTGCGTCCTGCTCACAGTGTACAGCTAGATCCGTTCCTGTTATCTTCCTACTGACAGGCAGGCTTGTCTGGTTACAGTATATAAAGCTACCTGAAGAAAATTACAGGTGTTCTATTTGATCCTATTAGTACCACGGTCAGGCAGCTAGACTATTTACATTTAGTACAGTGCGTCCTGCTCACAGTGTACAGCTAGATCCGTTCCTGTTATCTTCCTACTGACAGGCAGGCTTGTCTGGTTACAGTATATAAAGCTACCTGAAGAAAATTACAGGTGTTCTATTTGATCCTATTAGTACCACGGTCAGGCAGCTAGACTATTTACATTTAGTACAGTGCGTCCTGCTCACAGTGTACAGCTAGATCCGTTCCTGTTATCTTCCTAATGACAGGCAGGCTTGTCTGGTTACAGTATATAAAGCTACCTGAAGAAAATTACAGGTGTTCTATTTGATCCTATTAGTACCACGGTCAGGCAGCTAGACTATTTACATTTAGTACAGTGCGTCCTGCTCACAGTGTTCAGCTAGATCCGTTCCTCTTATCTTCCTACTGACAGGCAGGCTTGTCTGGTTACAGTATATAAAGCTACTTGAAGAAAATTACAGGTGTTCTATCCCAGCTTAGTGCAGCTACAGGCCATTAGTATGTCTGGAAGGCCAAGAAGGAGAGGCAGACAGTCACAAGCCAATAAGAGAGGGCAAGCAGGCTCTGTGTCTAGTGCTGGTCGTGGAGACGGTGCATCCTCATCAGCACGTGGCCATGGGACACGCTTGGCCTTTTTTTCGGCAGCTGGCCATGTTGAGCCGCAACATGCGGAAGACTTGGTCGAGTGGATGACCAAGCCGTCCTCATCCTCCTCATCCTCTCTCACCCATGCCCAGGGTGCTTTGTCTGGCAAAGCAGCGGCCTCTTCCCTCAGCTCAATGTCATCAGTGACTCCTTCCCTAGCTCCACCATGTCCTCATGAGGATTCCCTCGAACTGTTTGACCACAGTGTTGGGTACATGCTCCAGGAGGATGCCCAGCGTTTGGAAGGCTCTGATGACGATACTGAGCTCGATGAAGGCAGTAACATGAGCGCGGACAGAGGGGGTGCCCAAGAAGGACAGCAATCTGGCAGTCATGCTCCCCCTGCTGCAGCATACTGCCAGGTTTGCTCCAGTGATGAGGAGGGAGGGGATGATGAGGTCACTGACTCAACGTGGGTGCCTGATAGGAGAGAGGAGGAGGAGGAGGAGGAGGAGGAGGAGGAGGAGGAGGAGGCGGCAGCACATCACCAACGAGGCAGGATGCCCTCCAGGGGCCAGCCTAAGGGCAGCACATTGACTGCATCACACCCCAAAGCTCCACATGTGCAGGGCGCTGCAGTCTCTGCGCGTTATTCAAAAAGTTCTTTGGTGTGGGCCTTTTTTGAGACGAGTGCATCAGATCGCACCGCTGCTATTTGCAACATATGTCTCAAGCGTATCTCGCGTGGCCAAAATATCTCCCGCTTGGGTACCACATGCTTGACCAGACATATGTTGACCTGCCATGCAGTTCGTTGGCAAGCGTATCTAAAAGACCCACACCAAAGAACAAAGAGGATCTCTCCTTGCTCCTCATCAGCTGAGATTTCCAACCCCACTAGACCTTCAGTCCTCTCTGAGACCTGCAGTGAGAGGAATGAAGGTGTAGAATTAGGTGTGTCACAGCCAAGTACTTGTGGGCAATCTGCTTTTGGTACACCGACGTCAGATTGTACCAGGCAAATTTCCCTGCCCCAGCTGCTGCACCGCCGAAAGAAGTTTGCTCCCAGCCATCCACATGCCCAGCGGTTGAATGCTAGCTTGGCAAAATTGCTAGCACTTCAACTGCTGCCTTTTCAGTTGGTAGACTCTGCCCCCTTCCGTGAGTTTGTGGAATGTGCGGTTCCTCAGTGGCAGGTACCCAAACGCCACTTTTTCTCACGGAAGGCGATTCCGGCTCTCTACCGGCATGTGGAAGGCAATGTCCATGCCTCGCTGGACAGGGCGGTCAGCGGTAAGGTGCATATTACCGCTGACTCATGGTCCAGCAGGCATGGACAGGGACGTTACCTAAGTTTCACGGCGCATTGGGTGACTCTGCTGGCAGCTGGGAAGGATGCAGGACAAGGTGCAGTAGTGTTGGAGGTTGTTCCGCCACCACGCCTCCAAAATGCTGATTGTGACACACCTCTCTCCTCCACCCCCTCCTCTTCTTCTTCCTCCATTGCCTCTTCCTCGGAACCAGCGGTGCTCCGTAGGCGTTCAAGGGGCTACGCAAGTACGCAGGCCAAAAGATGCCATGCGGTGCTTGAGCTGGTGTGCTTGGGGGACAGGAGCCACACTGGGGCAGAGGTTCTGTCAGCTCTGCAGGGGCAGGTTCAGAGGTGGTTGACGCCACGCCAACTTAAGGCAGGAATGGTGGTTTGCGACAATGGCACCAACCTCCTCTCTGCCCTCCGACAGGGACAAATGACCCATGTGCCCTGTTTGGCTCACGTCCTTAACTTGGTGGTGCAGCGGTTCTTGGGCAGGTACCCGGGCTTACAGGATGTCCTGAGGCAGGCCAGGAAAGTCTGTGTGCATTTCCGCCGGTCATATAATGCCAGTGCTCGGCTGACGGACCTCCAAAAGGAGTTTAACCTGCCCAAGAACCGCCTAATCTGTGACATGCCCACCAGGTGGAACTCAACGTTGGCCATGCTGCAGCGGCTGCACACGCAGCAGAGGGCCATAAATGAGTACCTGTGCGACTATGGCACCAGGACAGGGTCAGGGGAGCTTGGTTTTTTTTCCCCACGCCAGTGGGCCATGATCAGGGATGCATGCACTGTCCTGTCACCATTCGAGGAGGCCACGAGGATGGTGAGCAGTGACAGTGCATGCATCAGTGACACTGTCCCCCTTGTCCACCTGTTGGAGCACACGCTGCGTGGAATAATGGACAGGGCACTTGAGGCAGAACAGAGGCAGGAAGAGGAGGACTTCCTTAGCTCTCAAGGCCCCCTTTATCCAGACAGTGTTCCTGCGTGCCCGCCGATCACACAGGAAGAGGACGAGGAGGAAGAGGAGGAGGAGGAAGATTGTGTCAGTATGGAGGTGGAGCCTGGCACTCAGCATCAGCAGCAGTCTTTAAGGGATCAGTCCCAAGAAACACATGGACTTGTACGTGGCTGGGAGGAGGTGGCTGCGGACCATGTCGTTCTTAGTGACCCAGAGGACTCCGGACCGAATGCCTCAGCAAACCTACGCTGCATGGCCTCCCTGATCCTGCAAAGCCTGCGTAAGGATCCTCGTATTCGTGGTATCAAGGAGAAGGACCAATACTGGCTGGCAACCCTCCTTGATCCACGTTACAAGGGTAAGGTTGCGGACCTTATCTTGCCATCGCAGAGGGAGCAGAGGATGAAACATCTTCGGGAGGCCTTGCAGAAAGGTCTGTGCAACGCGTTCCCAGAGACTGGGAGGTTACAAACTCCTGTTTCTGGACAACGTGTTGCTGAGGCTTCGGTCAGTCAAAGAAGGAGCGGTGGAGAAGGTGGCCGTCTGACCGATGCGTTCAGACAATTTTTTGGTCCGCAGCCCCAAGGTATGATCGGTTCCAGCAACCATCGCCAGCGTCTGTTTTACATGGTGCAGGAATACCTAGGGGCAAGATCAGACTTGGACACCTTTCCCACCGAAAATCCTCTGGGTTACTGGGTCTTGAGGATGGATCACTGGCCAGAGCTTGCACAGTATGCAATTGAGCTACTGGCCTGTCCTGCATCCAGCGTTCTTTCGGAACGCACATTCAGTGCTGCTGGAGGCGTGGTAACCGATCACAGGGTGCGTCTGTCCACCGACTCGGTCGATCGGCTGACCTTCATAAAAATGAATGAGTCTTGGATCACCACCAGCTACCAAGCACCTGATGCTGATGTAACCGAATAATTTTTTTTGAAATCTCAGATCCCTTCAAAGACTGCCTATGCTGATGCTGAGTGACTATCCCTGAGTAATTATCCTCTTCCTCCTCAATCATCACGCTGATAGCTTGTTGCAGTGTTGTGGCACCAGCACCAGTGCCTAAGGCCCAATTTTTCTGCCCCTGTCTAACAGGGGCGTGTAATTACAATTTTTGATGCAATACTTTGCAGCAGGGCTCGTTCCTGCGTTCCAACTAGAGTGTCTGTGAGGGGTTGCAGTGTTGTGGCACCAGCACCAGTGCCTAAGGCCCAATTTTTCTGCCCCTGTCTAACAGGGGCGTGTAATTACAATTTTTGAAGCAATAATTTGCAGCAGGGCTCGTTCCTGCGTTCCAACTAGAGTGTCTGTGAGGGGTTGCAGTGTTGTGGCACCAGCACCAGTGCCTAAGGCCTAATTTTTCAGCTCCTGTTCAACAGGGGCATGTAATTACAATTCTTGATCTAATATTTCACAGCAGGGCCCTGTGAGGGCTTACAGTGTTGTGGCCACAGCAACACCTAAGGCCCAAATTTCTGCTGAGTATATAGGGCAGGACCCTACTTTCAAACATCTAACTTACAAACGACTCCTACTTGCAAACGGAAGGAGACAACAGGAAGTGAGATGAAATCTACCCCTAGGAAGGGAAATTCTCTCCTGTAAGAGTTAATATGGGAAAACAAGTTCTCCTTTCCACTGATGCTTTCCAATCCTTGTTCCACAAAAAAACCCAAATTTTCAAAAAACATTTTTCATTGGGACAAAAAAGTGAGGTGAAATCTTCTGAAGAGGAGGAAAGACAGCAAAACAAATGTCACAGGGGTGATAACCCTTCCCTATGTTTTCCAAAAAGCTTAGAAAAGATTTTTTGGCTGGAGCTAAACACGTTAAAAATGTTCAAAATTACAAACAGATTCTACTTAACAACAAACCTACAGTCCCTGTCTTGTTTGCACCGCCTGTATACTGCTGTTCAGAGTATATAGGGCCTGGTGGCCCCACACCTTTCCTTATTTTAATTTGGGTGCGGGGTTCCCCTTAATATCCATACAAGACCCAAAGGGACTGGTAATGGACTGGGGGGTACCCATGCCGTTTGTCTCACTGATTTTCATCCATATTGCCATGACCCGACATGACATTAAACCCGCAAGCAGTTTTAAATGAGATTTTTTCCTTTAAAAATGACATTTGGTGCAGGGACTGTTCTAAACATGGGAAACACGCGTCACTTTACAGGCATACTATAGACACCCCCCAGGTACGATATTTAAAGGAATATTTCACTTTTTTTTTTTTACTTTAAGCATCATTAAAATCACTGCTCCCGAAAAAACGGCCGTTTTTAAAAGTTTTTTTTGCATTGATACATGTCCCCTGGGGTAGGACCCGGGTCCCCAAACCCTTTTTAGGACAATACCATGCAAATTAGCCTTTAAAATGAGCACTTTTGATTTCGAACGTTCGAGTCCCATAGACGTCAATGGGGTTCTAACGTTCGTGCGAACTTTCGGTCCGTTCGCGGGTTCTGGTGCGAACCGAACCGGGGGGTGTTCGGCTCATCCCTATAGGGCAGTAGGTGGTGTCAGAAGGGCAGAGATTGGTGTCAGTAGGGCAGTGGACAGTGTCAGTAGGGCAGTAGGTGGTGTCAGTAGGGCAGAGATTGGTGTCAGTAGGGCAGTAGGTGGTGTCAGAAGGGCAGAGATTGGTGTCAGTAGGGCAGTGGACAGTGTCAGTAGGGCAGTAGGTGGTGTCAGTAGGGCAGAGATTGGTGTCAGTAGGGCAGTAGGTGGTGTCAGAAGGGCAGAGATTGGTGTCAGTAGGGCAGTGGACAGTGTCAGTAGGGCTGTAGGTGGTGTCAGTAGGGCAGAGATTGGTGTCAGTAGGGCAGTAGGTGGTGTCAGAAGGGCAGAGATTGGTGTCAGTAGTTCAGTGGATGGTGTCAGCAGTGCTAAGGGGGAAGGAGAGCAAAATGGGGGCCTGGACAGCAGGGGGAATCTCCCCCGCAAAGGATGATTATGGTGTGCCCAGGCACATCCAGCACACCCTGTGTGCACGCCTATGCTGTGGAGAGCTACTACCTGCTAAAGTGGTTCATGATCTACAGCACAAAGGGACAAACCTTAAGGAGCATTTTAACAGATTATTATAGAGAGCCCAAAACCTGTGGTGCTCAGGTATGCAGGCAGTTTCTCGGGTCGTGCTCTGGTCCTTTCCCTTATGCAGTTTCGTATTAGTCACTACATATAATATAATCACTGACCATCAAGAAGGCACTCCACATTTTATGTATTCTGGGCCAGACTTCATAATCTAAGCAGGCACTGTTTCTAGTAGCTTAAGCACATATGCACAGAGACATACCACTGCATGCAAACACTTCGTACGCATTCAAAAAAAATACATAAATAAAATGCAGGAAAAAAATTATATCTAAAGCCCTTCAACCAGAATCTATCAAGTCTTAACGGCACAATATACCCCTGGGGCATAAAAGGGGTTAAAAATACTTGGCTTGTGTTGTGAGATCCGAGATCGCCTTCCAGAGGGAATATGTTCAAAGAGGTCTGCTCCTCTGGGCATTTGTTTATTATTTAGAATTATTCATCAATGGTAACGTATTCTACATGTAATGCTACCTTTCTGCAGTTTATAATATCAAATGATGTTCAGTAGCTTGCATTAGGTGGTTTCATATCCAGGTGTATTTGGATTAATATCTTCCATCATGGAAAACAGCTTTGGGACAGGACTTAATTTCAAATATAAATAGATAGAATAATGTATGCGGTATTGATTTTACTTAAAGGGCCTTGAATATACCATCCTGGGTGAATTAAGTTTGCTTTCTTTACAGCTGAACTCCAAACAGAGAGAAAAAAAAAACAATATAAATACACAAAAAGGCTTTGCTTGACCTGCCAAATAACTTTTATTTACATTCATCCTCCCCTGAGATATACACAGCTCTGACATATAGTACAGGAGGCTGGTGACCTACCTTGTCTCTTCTATTGTCAAGTAATAATGACAGGTCACCTCCCCACCTCCAACCTAAACCAACCTATAGCTGAACAGTGAATGAGCAGCAGCAGCCAATGCCTTTGTCTCACTGCCTTGCCCTCCTGTCAGCATATCTGATTGGCTCCTAGTTCTGGCCCTCCCTCTCCCAGTTTGTGCTGCTGTAAAGGAGATAAGTAGCTGACAAAACTAATGAAAATGTGGGTACTTACACTAGCAGCACTTACAAAGACATTTTAATTCAATTTTGTTAAAATAATATAACATACAGAATAAAATTGTTACACAAGTCATTCTGTAATTTATTGTTATTAAACAATACCTTTCAACTTTAATCTAAAACTGTCAAAAGAGTCAACGCAATATGGCAACCTCTAGGTGTCCTGTACGCCCCCAGGAATGCAATTTCCTGCTTGTGTGATTGGCTCACTGATTTTATCAGACATCTGACATGAGTCTCTGATACGAGTCAATTGTTGGCATCATCTAAAAAGGAATTTCATTTTTGTTGAAATTGTCCCTAAGAGTTAAATACTTCCAAAAGAGATGCCGACATTGCAACTTCATTAGAACTCAGAGGGGTGCACCAGGTGAATATATTGAGCCAAACCTCTCATTCAGGAATCAGTCTTTAAGGGATATGGTGAAACACTTTGTTTTCCTTCATAACAGAAACCTGCTACAGAATTGGCTAAAGCAGTGTTTCTCAACCTTTTTTCAGTCAAGGCCCCACTTTAAAATCATGGACAGTCTCGAGGTACCCCATTCTAAAATCTAATAAATTATTCTAATAGTTTTAAATAATTCAGCAACATCCACCCATGTAGGACACCCAATGTTAGAGGGGATTTTGTTCTTCCAAAGCAAATTACACTTTTGCACACTGGTACTGACTAGTATTCCAATGTTTCTCTTCTCCCTCAATTTCTCTCCACCAGTCCACCACTGCGACCCGGTGCTAAGGGAAAGAGGCCGAGGAGGGTCAAACAAGGATGCTGTGGAGGCAACAGACATCCTCCTTATCAACTGTTGGCATCATTGATTGTTAGGATGACAGTGTCTAGAAAGTCCTAATGGTGCCAGTGGTTTAGACATTAATGGCTGTGTGGAGTTATTTTGAGGGGACAACAAATTTACACTGTTATACAAGCTGTACACTCACTACTTTACATTGTAGAAAAGTGTCATTTCTTCAGTGTTGTCACATGAAAAGGTATAATAAAATATTTACTAAAATGTGAGGGGTGTACTCACTTTATATGTTAGTGCAATAATTTGTGTTTTTTTTTTTTTTTTTTTATATATGTGCTGAATTGTGCTTTGAAGGCATGTTTTTATTTGTTCAGTGACAATTGATGAGTTATATGAGCCAATCCATTACTTGCTTTTGTACGTCTTCCAACTGCTGCAAAATGACAACTGGAATAAGGCGCACACACATTTTATATAATTACATCTGCACAGCCATAATACTTGTTGATTCCATTCTGTAAAACAGGACCAAATACATAAGAAATGCAATAGCGGAGTTTCTGTATATAGAAACAGCTGTTTGTTTACCACTGTTCACAAAAGAGCAAAGAGTTTGAGTATTTTTATTGTTATAAGACTCATGCCTGCTTTTTCTATTTTACTCATTTTTATTTAACTTTTCTAATCACTCATACACAAATTTCTTTATGCACAAAATTTCCTAATAAAAGAACAACTTCTGCTGCACATAGCGGTCAGCTTCTAACCATTATGTTTTTTTGTTAAGTGTAAAACAAGGAAGAAATTCCTATAGCTAAAATCTTCTTTCAAAAATACTGTTTGCCTGGCTTTCTTACTGATCCAAAAGCTTATGAGTTCACTGACCTGTAATAGCCAGGCACATCGGGTTCCTGATTTTAATCTTTTCTTTCTGCGTGCTTGTACCTAGTTATTCAGAAAGTTTTAAAGTTCTTTTAAAGTTTGCTGTGAAGTTGGCTCACATGAGGAGGTTAAAGTGATACTAAACACACACTTTTTAAATTTACATTCTCCCTTCTATTTCTGTATGTGGATGAAAGCACTGTAATCATTTTCTGTTTCAATGGTTTTTATTAAATGTTTTAGTAACACAGTAGAGGATAGTTAGGTAGAGCTGCGAACAATCCTTGCTTGCTCCAAATGAGTCAGGTTAACAAATAAACAAACAAATGCGGGGCTTAACACCAAATTATGAAGACCCAGAATGCAGGTTAGTTCTGGTGTGTGTCCTCCCCAACACATTTTAACTTGAATTTAGAGAAAGAAAAACATGAAAACCTGATACCAAAGGTGAGCGTGAAAAAAGGGAAATGGAAAAAAAGAAGGCAGGAAGGGAGAAAGAAGACTGAGTCCGTCCTGGAATCCTCAGTCAGTCGTCCAAATGAACAGTTTTACGAATCTGGGACCTGTAGGTATGTAAGCCAGGGGGACCATATTTTCTCAAAGAGAGGTTGTTTATCACGCAGAATGTTCACTACCTTTTCGTTCAACATGATCCACGTTAGTTTATGTTTCATCAGAGCTATGTCTATAATAGGGCTTTTCCAAGCTGACGCAATGGCAATTTTAGCTAGCAAGAATATATAGTATATTAGCGTCTGAGTATGTCTAGGGATATTATCCACTGGTTTGTTCAGTAGGGTGACACTAGCATCTTTAACAATATTGACCATTGTGACTGAGAAAATGAATGAGTGGACCCTCATCCAGAAGCGACGAACCTTGGGGCATGTCCACCATACATGTAGTGGCAAACCTACCTGCCTGCAACCCCTGAAGCAAGAAGCTGAGGTACCTGGATACATTTTGGTGAGGCGGTCTGGTACCAAGTACCATCTGGCATGTACTTTGTATCCCGCTTCGATCAGGGCGGTGCCTTTGTGGATTCGGGTACTCCATTTGCGCCTGTCCTCCACCTCAGGGCTTATTTCCAGATTCCTCTCCCATGCCACCTGATTTGATAGCCTGGTAGTAGGGACAGTAAACTGTTTATAGAGCACAGAGATGTCCCCCCCGGAGGACAGCATCCTGAATGCACCTGTTCTCGAACATGGTGCGTACTGCCAGGTCTGACACATCTTTCTGTAGTGATTGAAGGAAATGCACGGGGGGCATCCCCAAACTGCCTGTGAAGTGCGAGGAAGGACGTATTCCTTTGTGGTCTAGGTAGTCACCTATGCAATATAGTCCCTTACTTATCCACCAACCAAATCTATCAGGCTGCATGCCAGGGGGGAACAGGGGATTGCCAAAGAGTGAGGCCACCGGGGTATGTGCAGACCGTATGGACCATCTCCTGCAACTCATATTCCAGATGTTAAAGGAATGTGAAAGTGTTGGACACAAAATAGCTTTACGATGCTGTGGGGAAGTCCAAAGGATAAGGTCCATTGCCAGCGGAGTGCTCGCCTGAGGCTCCAGTGGAACCTAGTGATGGCCGTGGAGTTGGAGTAATTGTGCCAACTGCGCAGCCATTTAATACTTCCGAAACTCAGGCACTCCCATACCACCCAAGTCTTTGGAGGCATACATCATGGTCTGAGCTATTATAGGACCTTTGGTACCCCAGATATAATTGAGGATTTTAGATTGGAAATGGAGCGTGGCAGCAACAGGGACCTGAATTGGCAGAGTTCAAAAATAATACAGTAACCGTGGTAAGACTGTCATTTTAACTGATGCAATTCTACTGATCCAAGACAGACTCACATCAGACCATGCCTTCACGTCTTCAAGTAACCGAGCAAACAAGGGAGGATAATTGGCTTTGTACAAGGAGGTTACATCAGAAGTCAGTTTGATGCCCAAATAAGAGAGGGACGACTGTTGCCATAGGATAGGGAATTGAGATTTAATACTCTGAAGAGTTGAAGTTGTAAATTGACATTCAGTGCTTCTGATTTATTGTGAGTGAATAGCAGGCCGGAAATTTTCTCAAATCGATTTAATAGGGATAGAAGATTTGGTAGTGTGGTATGGGGGGACGTGATAAACAGCAGAAGGTTGTCTGCAAATAGGGCACACGTATGGTCCTTCCCCCCGCTTTCTATTCCCAAGATGTCTGGGTTATGGCGAATCGCTATCGCCAGTGTTTCGATGGCAGCACTGGAATAATTTTAATTAAAAAAAACCTTTAAGACCCAGATCTTTCCCAGCCTGTCTGCAGGGAAACAAAAGCAAGAGGAGCTTCTAGTCCTCTGCTGCTAGTCACATGTTAAAAAAAAACAAACAAAAAACAACCTTTGCAATACAGAGTAAAAATAAATAAATAATATCAATAAACTGTATTAAATTGGCATACAAATACATATTTGAAATCAAATATTTATTATTTTGTGGAAATATCATGGTGTGGGTGGATTTCTGCCAGTCACAGGCTGTGTCACGTCCCTCCAGCCTGTGTCTTAAAATAAGAGGGACGTGAAGCCTCCATTAATCTACATGTAATATGCCACCCCCATTGTGTTTAGCTGGTTAATGGGCATGGAGGAGGAGGGAGTGGGCTGTTATTTACTACTGTGTATATGCCTATATGTGTGACTTTATAGTCACATGGGCTGCTCAGATGTGATAGGGAGGAAATACTCAGCATAGAAACTCACTGAAAACTGAGCATGTGCAGAGTTGCCAACGCAGCTGCAAAATCCCTAGATTAATTGGGGACATGAACAGAGGGTGGAGATACTGTAGGGAACAGCAGGATCAACCAGGTTTTTTTGCAGAATACAGAAAACAAACCCCATAGTGACAGAGTGAGTATGAACAGCATGTAATAATACACCAATTATCATACCTTCCAACTTTTTGAGAAGGGAATGAGGGACACCTATCAGCAAAAGTATGCAGGCATAGGACACACCCTTGCCATGCCCCCTGAAGGGAGAATGGTACAAAAAAACAAGATTGGTTAAACCCATAAGTGCTTTTTTTTACCACTACTATTCCTTTATATTGGCTTTTGGAATTTACAAATGCAGCAATTTAGAAATCAGAAGAAAGATTTAGGGCTGGGAAACACTTTTTGATAGATAAAAAATGCATTTTATATACATCTATATACAGTAGATCAGACCAAAATGAGGGACAAATGAGGAGGAATGAGGGACAGGGGGACATTGCTCCAAATCAGGGACAGTCCCTCGAAATCAGGGACAGTTGGGAGGTATGCAATTATTGATGGTTTTTTATGATGTGGGTTTAGTGACACTTTAATGTATGGGTTGTAATGGACTTATGTGTATGATCTTTGATATAGGTCACGGTCCCAATCCATTAGTCTCTAATATACTGATACAGTAGCTCCCAAAAGTGAGTACACCCCTCACATTTTTGTAAATATTTTATTATATCTTTTTATGTGACAACACTGAAGAAGTGACACTTTGCTACAATGTAAAGTAGTGAGTGTACAGCTTGTATAACAGTGTCAATTTGCTGTCCCCTCAAAATAACTCAACACACAGCCATTAATGTCTAAACTGCTGACATCAAAAACGTGAGTACACCCCTAAGTGAAAATGTCCAAATTGGGTCCAATTAGCCATTTTTCCTCCCCAGTGTCATGTGACTCGTTAGTGTTTCAAGGTCTCAGGTGTGAATGGGGAGCAGGTGTGTTAAATTTGGTTTTATCGCTCTCACTCATACTGGTCACTGGAAGTTCAACATGGCACCTCATGGCAAAGAACTCTCTGAGGATCTGAAAAAAAGAATTGTTGCTCTACATAAAGATGGCCTAGGCTATAAGAAGATTTCCAAGACCCTGAAACTGAGCTGCAGCATGTTGGCCAAGAACATACAGCAGTTTAACAGGACAGGTTCCACTCAGAACAGGTCTCGCCATGGTCGACCACAGAAGTTGAGTGCACATGCTCAGCGTCATATCCAGAGGTCTTTAGGAAATAGACAAATGAGTGCTGCCAGCATTGCTGCAGAGGTTGAAGGGTTGGGGGGTCAGCCTGTCTGTGCTCAGACCATACGCCGCACACTGCATCAAACTGGTCTGCATGGCTGTCGTCCCTGAAGGAAGCCTCTTCTAAAGAAGATGCACAAGAAAGCCTGCAAACAGTTTGCTGAAGACAAGCAGACTAAGGACATGGATTACTGGAACCCTGTCCTGTAATCTGATGAGACCAAGATAAACTTATTTGGTTCAGATGGTGTCAAGCTTATGTGGTGGCAACCAGGTGAGGAGTACAAAGACAAGTGTCTCTTGCCTACAGTCAAGCATGGTGGTGGGAGTGTCATGGTCAGGGGCTGTATGAGTGCTGCCGGCACTGGGGAGCTACAGTTCATTGAGGGAACCATGAATGCCAATATGTACTGTGACATACTGAAGAAGCCGAGGATAAAGGTGATGGACTGCCCAAACATATCTCCAGACCTAAACCCTATTGAGCATCTGTGGGGCATCCTCAAATGGAAGGTAGAGGAGCACAAGGTCTCTATCATCCAGCAGCTTTGTGATGTCGTCATGGAGGAGAGGAAGAGGACTACAGTGGCAACCTGTGAAGCTCTGGTGAACTCATACCCAAGAGGGTTAAGGCAGTGATGGAAAATAATGGTGGCCACACAAAATATAGAAACTTTGGGCCCAATTTGGATATTTTCACATTTCACAGGGGTGTACTCACTTTTGTTGCCAGCGACTTAGACATTAATGGCTGTGTGTTGATTTATTTTAAGAGGACAGCAAATTTACACTGTTATACAAGCTGTACACTCACTACTTTACATTGTATCAAAGTGTCATTTCTTCAGTGTTGTCACATGAAAAGGTATAATAAAATATTTACAAAAATATGAGGGGTGTACTCACTTTTGTGAGATACTGTATATACCATCAGAAGGGCATATTAAGAGGATCTCTCATTTTGTTAGGTTGGTTCACAGCATTAGTTTAGTGTGGGGAATTATATATTATGATGGATATTTGCGCATCCATGCTTCCCTTCTAGCTCCTCCTTTTGATACACCCCCATCCTCAAACCCAGGGAACCTACCAACACGAGTATTATATGGCTACAGAGTTTTGTCCTTGACCACTGTGAGCATCCTAAATTGATGTGAACAATATTTTATTATAACCTTGTATTGGTAGTTGCTAATGTATGTTTTTATGCATGTACTTTTACAAATTTATGTTTGATTTATAGATATTCCCTGTCCTCACCTCCTCATTCCTGATGAAGCGGCTTAATATCCGTGAAACGTGTTGAGAAACAGAAGCTCGTTCCTTGTGATAACCTGCTTTCCGGTATGTGAAATGGTTTTATAATTTTTGTATGGGTCACCTTGTAGCTTGGGTACCAAGGAGCTTTAAGCCTCAGGAGGGAACCAGAAATATTGTCAATTTAGACAGGACGTTTTTTTTTTTTTTTTATACCAATCTTATAGTTTTTTTTTTATGACATTTATTCAATGACAAAAAAAAATTTTCATAAAAAATTGCGTAGATACTTGAAGCACCACATAAAGTCAATTTGGCCAAATATACTTCTTGTTTTTCTAGAAAGTTTGAGAGCCCATTTATAATTCTGTGACGTGGTAAAAGGCGTCATTGCATTGGCATTCATTTTGAATTGCACCACAACGCACTCAGGCACCACAACTGCATTGTAGCGCATGCGAATGCACTGTTGTGGTGCCTGCAATGTGCAGTGTGTGTTATGGTGCGTTGTGTTGGTGAAAAAAAAGCGAGATATGATTTTTAGCATGTTAGGGTACCTCTACAGCCTATTTTTTCAGGCTGCTGTCTAAAAGTGGTTGTAAACACTTACCTATACCTAGCGAAGTGACTCAGGTGATACACAAAGATGAAACAAAGTCTCCTACATAAGTTGTACCTGTCTATCTGGAAGTCTTCTCTCCTTGACATTGGTTGAAAGTGCAGAATTTATAAAGCTTGTCTGAGCTTCCAGAAAAAATGGGGATGAGGAGATGCGATCACGTTCTGCAGAGCTCAGTGAGCAGAGGTCTAAGAGCTGATTGGAGGGAAGGGGCACACCCCCTTTACACAGCACACAGGAACAGATCTGAGGTTGTCAATCATCTGGAGATCCCTCCCCTGTCATCATTTCTCTCTTGGTGGCAGGAAAACTTGTCAGAAGTGATTCATGCTGATAGCAGAGGAACGAAGCAGCAGACAGAAATTATACTTAGTTCTCCTAATTGAGACAAGTACACACTAGAGAGAGATATGCTTTGTTCATATTTCATGTCTGAGGTTTACAACTATTTTAACACAACATGCATTAATGCACCACAAAGATGTACATGGACCCTCAAGATCAGATAAAGTCAGGCAGCAAGAATTTTTAAAAATTGGTCAGAAATGGCAGCGTATGCATTCCTTTGAATAAAAATGCAGCTGAGAAGTTGGGTTGTCAACAAAATACATTGGGTGGAGGGAGGGGGGGGGTGGTGTTCATGGATTCAACTTATTCTTACATGAGAACTGAGGAAGTGTAGCATCCAGTGTGGGTTTGACTATAAGTAAAAATTCCTACTGCTGTTATGCACGCGTTTCAGGTGTGTGTTTTTATGTTTTAACAAAAGCATAGTTTCATCATTGGAGGCTTTTTTTTTTTTTTACTTCTGTTCTTATTATATACCTCAAGTGTGAAATACCTTGAGTGGAAATACGAGACTAATGCCCCGTACACACGGTCGTACATTGATCGGACATTCCGACAACAAAATCCTAGGATTTTTTCCGACGGATGTTGGCTCAAACTTGTCTTGCATACACACGGTCACACAAAGTTGTCGGAAAATCCGATCGTTCTAAACGCGGTGACGTAAAACACGTACGTCGGGACTATAGACAGGGCAGTGGCCAATAGCTTTCATCTCTTTATTTATTCTGAGCATGCGTGGCACTTTGTCCGTCGGATTTGTGTACACACCATCGGAATTTCCGTCAACGGATCTTGTTGTCGGAAAATTTTATCTCCTGCTCTCCAGCTTTGTGTGTCGGAAAATCCGATGGAAAATGTCCGATGGAGCCCACGCACGGTCGGAATTTCCGACAACACGCTCCGATCGGACATTTTCCACCGGAAAATCCGACCCTGTGTACGGGGCATAAGCCCTTCAGAATGAATGAAAGTCGAATATATTTAAAGCACTTTTTAGCTTTCTCTGCATTTGACGGTCAAACCATATAGTGAGCTAATGTCCAATCTTGGGTAGAATCATATGGTGTGTTTTTGGAAAATACACGTGTGTGTATATATATATATATATATATATATATATATATATATAGGGATGTGTGGAGACTTTGAGGAGCGCTGTCCATTATATGTAAATATTTTATGTGTATGTATAAGCGGGGGGGCGGGTTCTGTGGGGGGGTTCTGGTCCACGGTCCGTAGGGACGCTGAGTTAGCCCTGTTACATTCTCCAATACCTGGCTTATACGCATCACAGCAGAAGCTGGCCAAACAGACTATAGCTCAAGCCTAGAAGACCCAACGCGTAGCCTTCCAGGGGGTGAAGACACGTATGACCACCATGATGCTTCATGAAGGAATGTCCAGTATTGTGAATGATTCATATGGTTCTTATACTAAACCCTAAAAAGCAACCCCCACACTGATCTTTTGAGCCAGAGGAAGCATGCAAAAAATTCTGTGTGCCTGGCTGTGTGTGCTCTGAGAGGGGGAAATAGGACCAAACTACCAGTGGCTGGTCAATACTCAACGGTATTTCCAGAAATAGATCTTCAATACTTGAGACTAGCTCTTGAAATCACAGTCAGTTGGCAATTATGAGTGAGCGCAACAAATATGAAGAATTAGCAGTTTTACTTCGATTTGAATAATTTTTTTTTTTGGTCATCCACCCACATTCACTGGGGTCAAGCACAGCAGGTCTTGATTAATGGTAAATATCTGAAAAGTCTTAGGCCCCTTTCACACAGGCTCAGGTGATCAGGTCCGCCTGTCTGTTTTTCAAGTGGACCTGATCGGACCATCCATTCAGCCCTATGTGTCCGCTGACATCCGTGGCTTTCCGATCCGATCCTGTCTGCCAAATCCAGATGGATGGGGGTCCTATTTTCCATCTCTAGCAGATCGGATGGGATCAGATGAAAATGGACAGGCGGTACATTTTTATCCGATCTCTCCAAAGAGGAAAGCAGGTCCGCCTCTGTACAGTGAGTGGAGACGGACCTGTCATCCGTCTGCTCAGCGGGGATCAACAGAGCAATCCCCACTGAGCAAGTGGAGTCCGTCAAAACAGATCCGTTCCGTGTGAAAGGGGTCTTAGAAATTCACCATATGACGGAATATATGAGGCCAGGAAATGTTTAGGACAGACTCACATCTTTGTGCGGTAATTTGCGGTAAAGTTATGGTGAATAAATCCAACCCATGAACCACGATGTGTTGCACCACATCAAACTTGTGTTAAACGTACCACAATGTACATATGTGAATCATCTGTGCATTATGGTACACTGAGAGAAAAGAAAATTAAAAAAAATGTGCAGGTCCGTTAAAGGGTCCATTGTGGTGCATTGGCAGCCCATTCGAAGTGCTGGTCATTTGCCATATTATAACTATACCCCATAGACTTTGCATCATAATCAAATACATGTTCTCAAATCAATTCTCCCATTCTTCCAGAGTTCAGTTCATTACACAGCATTCTTTTTCCTTTCAATAGTAGCGGCTTTTCCACACTTAAATTTCTGGCATCCCTAAATGATATGAAAAGACTTAATCCAATGTCAGTCTTTGTTCAGTTAGACTTGCATTCTTCTTAATCACACAAACAAATGACACAAATGCAATTGGCTCATATTGTTCTCTGTGTGTAGAGATTGCATTGCTATTGCTGAGTTTGTAGCTTCAGCTATATCCCCTGATATATGGCATACTGCAAAATATTCCATTTACATTAGGGGAGATATCGTCAGTGGCACAGGAATAGAGAGGGAGCCTCCCAATGTGGGTTGTCACCCTGAGACAGGAATAGAGGTGGAAACCCAGACGCCTTCTAAGTGTAGCTTTGTAGCAGAGATTTATTACAAGTTAAAATGAAATTACTCATAAGTGTAGTTAAAATCAGGCATGTACATTAGCCAAGCACTGTGTCAGGTAGGCTGTCTGGGGGGCCCCGAGGGACGTGCTCATCCATCCGGTGGTTCAGGTGGTCGGCACCAGTGGACTCCGACACTTCCTGCTCCGTGGACCGCACTGGTGGACTGGGGATGCTGCCACTTCCCGGATACAATGCTGGGATGTCTCAGCATCGGCGATGCATTTGTGGAGCAATGTTGTGACACAAAGGCCTGAAGAAAGAGCGCATGCTCTGCAAACGCATCTGGGAAGGATGGATGAGCATGTCCCGCGGGGACCCCCCCGACGGCACTGCTAAGGACCGCCTACCCGACAGTGCTTAGCTACTGTACATGCCTGATTTTAATTACACTTGTGAGTAGTTTCATTTTAACTTGTTATAAATCTTTGCTTCAAAGCTACACTTAGAAGGCGCCTGTGCTTCTCCCTCTATTTCTTCTAGATATACTTCTTGCTTCTACACGGAGTTGCCCCCGGACCTATATGGACTTCATTTATTAATGAACTCTTTCGTATGAGCCATTCTGTTTACAGTTTGCCACACATATATTGTTCATGAACTGGTTTCTCTTTAACTTGGGCATCGTTTGCAGAGCCAATAATGCACCAATAATCACCCCTTTTCACTCTGAGACAGGAAGCATGGGAGTACTACAGAACACAGCCCCCATTCCCCATCCCAATAACATTGGGTGAGGTGCTCTTTTGTTCACAGAGGAGAACTCAACCCTGTCTGATAACATTGCAGAGTGTACAAGACAGAAGTAACAGGTATTTTTTGCATTTAAAAACCTCAAGATATACGGCACAATAACAGATGTACACAAACTCTGTAACCCTATACAGTCCTATAGCAAGGTGCTATACAAATTGAAAAAGTCCATGATAATTCATAAAGTCCATAATAAAAGTTTAAGCACAAAAGGCAGCTCCTCCAAGAGACAGGAACAATTCTCTGAAATGACAACAAGGGACAGAGGGGGCACCACTAAGTGCAGTATTAAAAACAGTGTTTGATTAGGCAGCTAAATGTGCATTCACATAAATCCCCAAGAAGGAACGCCTGCAATGTAATAGCTCGTTAGCTGTAGTGGAACAACAGCTGAAACCACGGTGAAGGGCGGAACAGGAAGTGATGTCACGCCTGGGACAATTTGGTGGCGTGACGTCACTTCCTCTTCCACGCTGGTTCTGGATGTCCTTCCACTACAGCTGATGAGCAGCACCCGGGCTCTCCCATCCATGCGGTTCTGCCACTGCTGCTGACATCCTGGACTGTATAGTGGACGATCTACACATAGACACTGCTGTTGTTACATTGCAGGTGTTCCTTCTTGGGGATTTGCGAGTGCACATTTAACTGCCTATTTAAACAGTGTCTATATTACTGCCCTTAGAGGCGCCCCCCTCTGTCCCTTATTTTTTGCATTTATCAAACAGATATAACAAAATAACTTTTATATTCATATTTGCCAGATCAAAAAGGATCAAAAAGAGGGAATTTGTTACTTTAAGATAGGGTGACCCAACCTATTGATCATGCCACAGGGGGAAGTAATAATAGTGGCATGTGAAGTGCCCCACTCAAAATGTTGGGCGTGACCAAATTGTGCCAACGGTGGGAGTTGCTTAAAGGTGTATGGTTTAAGAACAGCAGAGCCTACTTTGCTCTGGGTCAAGAGTGCAGGCTAAGGTGTGCGCTGCAGATCATCATCACAAGCAAAGGGCAAGGCGGCAAATTATTCAGATTCTTACCTCCTGTGCAAGCTGAAAGAGGATGAACATCCAGCACCTATCTGTACGTGATATCATCAGTAATCATGGCACAGACAGGAGCGGGCACACCCCTCCCCTCCATCTTCCTGTTACAGGCCGGTCACAGAAATATTGCTAAGATGGATTACCCCCATCAAATCATTCTCTGCAGCTATTACCTTTTGTACCACCACCCCCTCCCTTTAGAATGTAAGCTCTACGAGCAGGGCCCTCCTGTACCTTTTGTATTGAACTGTACTGTAATTGTGGTGTCCCCCCTATACATTGTAAATCGCTGCGTAAACTGTTGACACTATATAAATCGCATATGATAATAATAATAAGAAGAATTATTACCCTGGGTCAGGAAAGCTTTTATTAATCTGGAAAGAAATCAGAGGCACAATATTTTATCGGGGATAAAATTGAGGACATTTTTTCCAGGGATCTGTCCCCAGAAGGAGGTGATATCTGGTCATTCTACTTTAAGACCCTTTATTACTGGCAGTATGGTACATTCTGTCACTGTAAATCTTGTCATTACATGCATACAGTCTGCATTTCCCTATGGACAAAACATGGGGTGTGGCACATAGACAGTATAGGTATGAGTATGAATGCACAAGAATGTAGATTTATAGATTTTCTTCAGATGTGTAGGATGTATTGTACTTTGGAGTAACCATAGCGTTGACACACCCAGAAGTGTCAAATACTGGCAGGAGCCTGGGAGTTTTAACAAATGGGCTACCAGAACAGTCATTAAATAGCATCTCTTTTTACAGGCTGCCTTTAGCCTAATTTAAACCCCGCAATTAATGGAGTAAAGAGTAGAATGTTTCATAATAATAGATTACCACGTTTCTTACTTGCCACCATTCCAGCATCAATAATTTTCAACAAAGATCAAAATGGGACCCAGGTAACCCAAAGCACCGCTCAAAGCTCCATCAAACCCAGTAATTCCAACTCTGCCGGGTGCTAGCTTCCTAATGGCCCATCCTACCCAGTTGCAGACTCTAAAAGAAAATAAATGGAAGTGCACACTGGAAAGATGCCTGGTTCAAGGAGTATCAGAAAGGATTCAGCTCTGTCTCTCCCCAAGCCACGCTCCTCCAACGCATTTCACCAGCCTACTTTAAAAGGTCAGTTGTAGTGAAAAGCAGCAGACTGCAAACTTATGGGGTCAATTCACCATATGCAAATTATTCTGGATGCATTTATTATTTTCTATCTAGATAATTTTCCTTTCATACACATAAATATTAAATAGATGTGAAATTGTTATTTTCTCCCATGAATATTGAGTGGATTAAATCCTCCATTTATCATGGACCATTGTATTCTCCACCTCACATGGCTCTATTTCCTGTTCTTCTAAATAGACCCTTCACCAGAACCTCCAGTCCAGTTAACACCAGCTTAACGGTAAGGAGTAAGAACAATAAAAAATAAGAATATAAACTGCACACCAAATATTACAAAACTGATAATGCGTGTATGTGGAAAGCTCAGCTGATCCATGCAAGAAATCACACATTGCTGTTCTTGTGTGTTGCATTCTTGTGCATTGCATTAACTCGCATAGGTTTATATTTAGGCATGTACTGGCCAACGGGACTACCGGGAGTTTCCCGGGGGGCCAGTGGCTCAGTGGGCCAGTTTCAGTGACAGCCAGTGGGGGTGGATTTTGGGGCTATAGCCCTGAATATGGGACCCATATCCCTGAGTCCCAGGGGTCCCAAACCACAGGGCCGTGGCCTCTCTGAAGCCATGCGGCGGGCAGCACGGGAGAGCCGCAGAGCAAGCAGGCAGCACCGGAGAGCAGGACAGGCGAGAAAGCAGAGAGGTGACATCATATCTCACCCCTGCCCTGCATCACCGCTGTTCCACCCTCACTATGCAGGCGCAGGCAGCAGAGAGATTACATCATCTCTCACTGCCCGCCCTCTCTCTGGTGACCCTGATGTAAGGAGCCGCTCTCTGGGAAGTCTGAGATAAGGAGGGGCTCTCTGCAGACCCTGGGTGTCTCTCTGGGGACCCTGATGTAAGTGGGGGGGTTTCTGAAGACCCTGATGTAAGGGGGGGCTCTCTGGAGACCTTGATGTAAGGGGGGGCTCTCTGGGGACCCTGATGCAAGACTGAGGCTCTCTGGAGACCCTGATGTAAGGGGGGCTCTCTGGGGACTCTGATGTAAGGGGGGCTCTCTGGGGACGCTGATGCAAGGCTGAGGCTCTCTGGGGACACTGATGTAAGGGGGCTCCCTGGGGACCCTGATGCAAGACTGAGGCTCTCTGGGGACTCTGATGTAAGAGGGGGGGCTCTCTGGGGACTCTGATGTAAGGAGGGGATCTCATGGGGACCCTGATGTAAGGGGGGCAGTTTTTTTTGCACAATTGCGTATAGTTTATATACTGTTTTTGTGCGTGTTTTCAAAATTAAAGTGGGCCGGTCTGGATGAAGTCCAGGGCCAAATTTTTGTCCCAGTCCAGCCCTGTTTATGTCTACTCCTGCATTAACGCACGGGATCGGACATAAAAGTGTACATGTAGCATTTTTTTTAGACGCAGCATGCAACAACACATGGTAGTGTGTCATTGTGTGTTGTTGTGAGCTGCAACATATCTGCATCATACATGCATTGCCTTAGTGTATTGGGGTGCTGTTCACGATGAATTGCCCCGCAATGTGGTAATTTGTGCATCATGCCACACAAAGGTGAGAATATTTTTGATTGTAAAAAAATGCAAATACCACATGAAAATGAAAGCACCAAAAGTGTTTGATTGTTTAGTAAACCGTTAACCCTGACCCTAAGGCTCCATTCACACTTGTACGACTCCAAAGTTGCGCCAACTTTGGAGTGCAACTTTGAATAAGTGAGACTTGGATATAGCTTTGGCTTTGACCAGTGATAATGGACAACTGTTGCATTGTATAACATGCAGGTACAACATTCATGCAACCTTTGAGGGCTAACATTTAAGTCTATGGCCCTCAAGTTGCATGAAAGTGGGACCAAATTAGTGCATGAACTACTTTGAAGTCGCTGCAACTTTAAAGTGGTTGTAAACCGCTGCACTGTTTTTTTTTTCCTTACCTGCAAGGCAAAGGCTTAATGTGCTTGTATGAATTGCATACTAGCACATTATGTGAAACTTACCACAAAACAAAGCCTTCCAGAGATGTGATGTCATCACTGGAGACAGCTTCCATCACCTGTCTTGCTTCCGGGTGAGCAGACTCTGGCTGTGTGATTGGTCGGAGCCGCGGTGACCTCACTCCCGTGCATGCGCATGGGAGTGGCCAGTCATGGCACAGGGCTCTGAAGAAATGGTGTTCTTTCACAGCACACACACCAGTGATTTCACTGAGCGAATGTACAGTAAAAATCTCCTAAACGATGCATGTTTATGAGATATTTACACTACCTATAGGTAAGCCTTATTATAGGCTTACCTATAGGTAAAATTTGGAGATGAAAGTTTACTTCCTCTTTAAGTCGCACATATTCAAATGGTTATCATTGGAAAACATGGGGAACGACTTATCATGCAACTTTGATGTCCAAAATTGCACGATAAGTCGCATAAGTATGAATGGAGCCTTAAAGTAGAGTTTAAAATGGAACTTAACTCCTTACAGCAACATTTTACATTTTTTAGTCCTCTCTGCTCCCTCTTACAAAAATGTACAGTATATAATATTTATTTATAATATTTATTAGAATTTGTAACTTTGTGTGCTTTTTTTGTGCTTCAAGGTAGCATTTCTTGCTTTTCAGTCTAGGCCAGGCCTCTTGGGATTGCTACATCACCCCCTATCACAATTAGCAGGCACTGCTGCCCACCAAACAGGACCCATTCTAGTAAATGTAGTAAATGGGGCTGCACTACAACTGTGTGCAATAGTGCAGCATTTAGGCCTGTTGTACATAGGAGTAAAAAATGCTGAGTTTTTTACTGATCTGAAATGAGATGCATTATTGTCTGATCGACAATGCACACAGCTGATTGAAGATCAGTAAAGCTCGGTTCACACAGGGATCCGACTTGTGAGACCCCAAGTCGCGTGACATGTAAAATCTCATGTTAGTCAATGAGAGCGGTCTTAATTAGCACTAGTGAAGTCGTTCCAACTTTAGAAAATGTTCCTGTACCACTTCAAGGTGACTTCCATCTGACTTGTGCCCATAGACTTTAATGGAAGCCACCTTCTAGTCAGATCCTCAATTCGCAGATATGTGAACCCTGTCTTAAAAATGTCCAGTTTTCATGAGGCCTATACATCAGTAAGTAAAGATGCCCATGTAGGGTTGCCACCAGTCTGGTATTGACCCGGACAGTCCGGGTTTAGACACTTGTGCCCGGGTTTCAGTCCGCCCGTGTCCCATGGCCGGGACAAGGGGTGGCGGAAAGGGGGAGGAGCCCCGGGCGCAGCAAATTACTGTGGGAGGGGGGATGCAGGTCAAGTCTCTCACAGTGCAGACAGGCTGCTAAAGCAGTGGTCATCAACCCCGTCCTCAGGGCCCACTAACAGGCCAGGTTTTTATGTATTACCTTGGGGAGATGCAGACTAGAATACTGCAATCACTGAGCAGCAAATGATATCACCTGTGATGTATTTCAGTTATCTTGCAAACCTGGCCTGTTAGTGGGCCCTGAGGACAGGTGTTGATGACCACTGTGCTAAAGGACCAGTACAGAGATTACTGCGGCTGCCCCTACAGTAATTGCAGAGCTGCAGTGGTATGCCGAGTGTATTCCCCTTGCACCCGCCACAAGTCTACAACCAAACACATTCTCTTCCCTGTCAGGCGGAGCGAACTCCTCCCGACAGATGCCTTCTAGTCCCGACCCTGCAGAGACATCATTCAGAGGCCGGGACTCGGGAGGCGGGATGAAAGAGGAGAAAAAAGTGCTGCCGGCGATGCGAGGGAACAGTGTGCATGTGAGTAATAAATGGGCTGGCAGATCCTGCTTCCCTATGTCCTGTGTTCTGCTCCTCACACACTGCATACTGTGAGAAAAATAGCCCTAGAGCTGCTCCACCTCCCAGTTCTGCCCCCCAGCTTGGCTCTCACACTTCCTTCTTTGCAGCGGGTCCTGCTGGTAAGTCATGAATTGATGTCTTAAAGAGGGTAGGGGGCGCTAATATAAGGGACGGTGTTCTTTCTGATCTCTGGAGGGCTCTAAGAAAGAGGGGCAGCAATGATATATGGAGGCTGTGAGCTAATGGGGGTCTAAGAGGGGTACTAACTGCTGATCTAATGTATGGTGACCAACCATTAGATCAGCAGCACCCCCCTTAGAGACCCCCATTAGCTCACAGCCTCCTTATATCATTGCCACCCCGCTTTCTTATCAGTAATGTCTGTCAGTGCTGCCTATCTGTGCCCATCAGTACCCATCATTGCCACCTATCAGTCCCACATATCAGCGCAGCCTCATCAGTGCCTATCATTGCCACCTATTAGTGCCGCCTCATTAGTGCCCATCATTGCCAAAGCTCTTTTTAGGTGCTTTGGAAGTGCTGCCCATTCATTGCAAAGATGCTGCTTGCAGGACTTTTCGCACGTCCTGCAAGCGCACTGCCCTGGGGTGAAAGCACCCATTGTAATGAATGGGAGGCAGTTTTCAGGCGCTATTTCTAGTGCTAAAATGCCTAAAAACTGCCTCAGTGTGAAAGGGGACTAATGGCTAAACTACTTTAAGTACATCTGGAAATGTAAAAAGAAGAGTAAATGAATATCTTACCTCAGTCCAATTTTACTGTAGAGAAAATGTTATTTCCAGGCTTCCCTGCACAAAGCAATGAAACCCAGGTGTCTGATAATGACTGTCAGGTGCTCATAGAATCTCATTACTTGCAATCTTTGTTAAAGAAGGTGGTGCCCACAAAAAAAAAAAAAAAAAATTGAATTAGAGTTTCAATCCTGCTGGAGAAGAATAACATGTAATTTTGTTGGTTGTGATGGGTGGCATTCTACATTTTGCCCATTTTTATAAACAAAAAAAAAAAGGACCACCATGTTTTTTTTAAATTGTCTCTTTCCTTTGTCTCTCTGTATTCTTGCTCTCTTGCAAAGCTGTGTTTAGTCACATGTATAATTGGATGTGAGCTAGCAGCTCCGTTAGGTATTAAATGTTAGTCACAATCCAATTAAAAATCCATCACAGCAGAGGAGACTTTCTTGAAATATTCGGCACTGCCTCAGCCCTTGTTCAGCTACTTGGTCAGGATCACGAAAAATACACACATGAATCTATTCTAAATAAACTTTAGTGGACACATGAGGTAATCCATTTAATTCAGTTACTTATTTAATTAAAAAAAATATATATATATTTTAAAAGCTGACCTCTGTGTATGATTTGTATTGCATATTTACACTGGTCCAGCTTGGCACAATACATATCTACATATGGTATGTATATCTCATACATGAATGATTGCTATGGAAGTTGCAAATCCCTGTAATCCCTACTACTACAGAGATAGCAGCAATCTTCTAGCGAGAGTCTGCCCTTCTGCACATTGATCACAGGAGGTCGCTAGCTCTGCACTGCTACCATTAAAATAATGCCTTTATTTTTATTCTTTTATTTTTTTAACCACTTCCCACCCAGCCTATAGTCAATTGACAGCTGGGAGGGCCTCATGCCGATATAACATACTCGGGGGGGGGGCGCGATCTGTCACCGGTTGTGTCCACCAGACACAGCCCATGACTGATCCCTGTACTGGCCCCCTGCTGATACCATCTGACCGCTGTAACCAATTACAGATCACATGCCAGTTGTCAAGCCATCTATTGTGTACAATTGTGTTGCTAGCTGTGATTGGTCACAGTGATCACATGGTACAGACTGGGCCAATCACAGGTAATCACAACAAAACAAACTGAATGAATCAATTTCATTCATTAAAATGCTTGCTTATAGCAATTATATATATACATATATAATAAAAAATGTGAACATTTCAAAAAATTTAAAAACAGTTATATTAATAATTATAAAAAAATGTTTTGTACTGTCACCAGTCAGTGTCAATGATCACCGCCACACCAGTTATGCTGTACTGCACTGGTGACAGTATGTAAAAAAAAAATAAAAAATGTATTTCTTAATTTTCCAAAAAATTATTACAAAAAATTACAACTTCAAAAAACTCACCATGCCTCTTACTAAATACCTTGGACTGTCTACATTCCCAAAAGAGATCATTTGGGGGTATTTGTACTGTCCTGACATTTTTGGGCCTCAAGAAATGAGATCAATACATCAGGATTGATCAATTTTCAGGTATATACCATAGTTTGTGGACTCTATAACTTTTATGCAAACTAAACTAATATACACTGATTTGGGTTATTTTCACAAAGCAATGTGCACAAAGCAAGGTCCATAAAGACATGGATGAGCGAGTTTGGGGTGAAGGAACTTGTCTGTTCTGACCTCAACCCAATAGAACACCTTTGGGATGCATTAGAGTGGAGCCCGCGAGCCAGGCCTTCTCATTAAACATCAGTGCTTGACCTCACAAATGCGCTTCTGGAAGAATGGTCAAACATTCCCATTGACACACTCCTAAACCTTGTGGACAGCCTTCCCAGAAGAGTTGAAGCTGTTATAGCTGCAAAGGGTGGCCAACTCAATATTGAACCCTACGGACTAAAGCCTCATACACACGCTTAGATTATGGGACGACCGAACGTCCGTTTTTTGTGGCATGCTAGTCTCATGTCAAAAGTGAAGAGGTTACTCACAATATGAACATTTTCGTACGACAGAATACAACGTCAGAAGTGACGTAATGTGTTGAATGCAAGTAATGGAGGGAAAAGCTTACTTAGGACTTAAATTGGGACGCAAGGGAAAGTTTGCGCCCCCATCCTTAATATCATGAAAAAAAAAGGGGGGGGGGGTTGGGACTTTGAGTGAGGTGCGCATGATGCAGCCCAATCACACTCACAGAGGTGCAAACATATGTATGTTTATTAAGGACCAATGATCAACATGGCATAAAAACGCATTGCATGCATTAGACATAAAATAATCGCATATAGACATGTATATACAACCATGGGACATGGGTAGGTACAATTATGCATCTTAATCCCCCAAACAAGATAAAAGTCATGTGAAGTAAAAAACATCTGAAAATTGGTCGATGTGTGTTTGATGCATCAAAGGTAGGCCCGACGCTGCGTTTCTTGGACTTCAATCCACTCTTCAGGAGCCAGATGCATCTAAATTCTATAAAAGATGTATAAAAAGCAATATAGTTTCATGGGTCTAACAAAATCAGCAGAAAAGGGGGAAATTTGGGCATAATGGGCCATGCCAAAAAAGGTTAGTCAAATGATAGCCAAAACTGGGACCGTGCGACAAAACAAAGCCAGGGGTAAGCCATGGAGCCTGGCCCGGGAGCTGAGTTTTGTATGTATTCTTTTGTTTCTGAGCATGCGTAGTTTTACGCTTACGATTTTTTTGTACGAAAACCATACTAATGAAACAAAAATCGGACGTTGAGTTCACATCTGACAAAAATGTTATACTCTGCACATCCAGCTATTGTCTGAGGACAAAGCGAAATCGGCTATCGAAAGCACCGTACTTTTCCATCCGATTTTCATATTGTGTGTATGGGCCTTTAGACTGGGATGCCATTAAAGTTCATGTGCATTTACAGGCAGGCGTCACAATACTTTTGGCAATATAGTGTATCTGGAGTTTTTGTGGTGTGAACCAGCCCTGTCAAAAGCATGTGTGCAGGATTTTGTCTAGCATACTAACTATCCGCAAATTGTCGTTCGACAAACACGAACGTAGTAACGTACTATGAGAGTATAAAGTGGAAGTTTATTTCTCAAGCGCCACCCTTTGAGCACCTTCTCCTAATTTCATGTTAGTAGTTTGTTGAGCGTTGATTTACACCCTTTTGTTAAGTTATTTTTATTTGGATGGCCGATAGCATTTCTAATTTAATTTCTGTTGTTTTTTTTTTCTGCACAATAAAAAAATTGTGTAGAGTAATACTTGGCTATGTGGTTTTTTTTTCAAATGACAGTTTGGGAGTAGGCAGTTACATTAAAAACACAATGGAAAATTAACAAGGGACACCAACATAGTTGTATCTTTGATCTTAAAATTTAGGGATAATGGTGTTGTGGTAACTTCCCCAAAAAATCAAACAACAACCATACTATTACCCCACTTGTCGCCTGCCATATAGAAGAATGATGGTGGCAAAGTTGTTGTGATATCCTGACCGGATGTCATATGATGTGATCAGGATAACACAGCCGACGCGCGATCGGAGGTGTTGTTTGTCAGTCTGACACACCGCAACTCCGATCGTGTTATGAAGCCTCTGACAGAAGCTTCTTACCACGTGATCAGCTGTGACCAATCACAGCTGACCATCGTGTGAACCAGGAAGTGCCAGTAAACGGCTTTCCTCGGTTCACGCTGACAGGGAGAGCCGATCGGCGTCTCTCTCTGTCAGAGGAGGGTCTATGCTGGTAATTAGCACATTGATTATCAGCACAGTCCCCATCAAAAGGTGCCCATCAGCTGCCAATCAGTGCCCATCACCTGCCAGGCCTGTCCCCATAATAAATGCCTGTCAGTGCCCACAACAGTGCCAATCAGTGCTCCAAAAAATGCCAATCAGTGCCCCATCAGTAATGCCTGTCAGTGTCCCATCAAAGTGCCAATCAGTGCCACTCAGTAATTCCTCATCAGTGCTGCCTATCCAGTGCCACCTATCAGTGCCCATCAGTGCCGTCAGTTATTTATATTTTTTTTAATTGTCGTTTTTTTTCTTTTATTGTGCAAAAATTAATAAACCGCAGAGGTCATCAAATACCACCAAAAGAAAGCTCTATTTGTGGGAAGAAAATGATAAAAATTTCGTTTGGGTACAATGTTCTATGACCGCGCAATTGTCATTCAAAATGCGACAGAACTGAAAGGTAAAAATTGTCCTGGGCAGGAAGGAGGGAAAGTGTCTGGTAGGGAAGTGGTTAATATTATTTATATCACTACAAAACAAATGCCTTTTAAAATTTGTTTGCCATAACTACATCAGTATCACCAGCAAAGCAGCTTCATTATTATCTCATTAAAGAAGATGAGAATGTGCGCTGCGTTTCGATATTTCATCAATTGCCGCGTCACAAATGTTAATTCTAGATCACGAACGCTAGTTTACAAGACCGAACTCTTCACGGTCGTTCCTTGATTCCTAGTGTTTGTACTTTCGACTTTTGTGTGACGGATTTCTGTACTGACCATCCGAAAATCAGACGTTGAGTTCACATCCGACAGAAATTTTATAGCCTGCACATCCAGCTCAGTGTTGCCAACTTACCAGATTGAAATTTACTGACACGACACCCAAAATTTACTGGCACAGCCACGTTTTTACTGACAGTTCTAAAAGTTACAAAATGTCAGTTTTAAGTGCAAATTCCAGTATTTAGGCTACAAATAAGTACAATACGCAATTAGCAATGTGATTTAGGGTAGATATTAAGGCAAAAAGCATATTTCTTATTTTATTTTTAACATAGTAAGTAGCTCAGGGACAGGACTCTGGAGGGCAATACAGTGGAACCTCTGATTGCGAGTAATGTGGTTCGTAACTCGGTTTGCGAGTGTTGTCTCGCAAAACGAGCACGATTCAGGGCAAAGTAGTTTGCAGTACCGCTTTTGGCCTGAGATGGGGGGGCTATGACTAAGCACTCTGTGTAGTGCGAAACACGTAAGCTTTGTTCCATTTTGCTGTGACCTGTATTTTAGATGACACTTTATTGAATAAAGGCAAATATTTTTGGAGTGCGGCTGTCCAGGATTTCTTTGATGTCTAACTGCTACAGCATTGCCAGCACCTGGACTTCTAGACTGAAGGAGATGCCTTTTTATTTTGATCTGACTCACCTGGAGCGGTGATACTTTCTCTCTGAGGTGGGGGGGCGCCGGAGCCGAGCAGAGCCGAACGTCGCTGATCATCGTAGTTCGGAAAGGCCCGAGTACAGCACGGCTGACCTCGGCAAATCTCAGGTAGGAAGTCTTTCCGAGGTTTGCCGAGGTCAGCCGAAGTGTTCTCGGGTCTTTTCGGCTGTTTCCGAGGCTCTCCGGCGCCCCCCGCCTCTGGCCATATGCGGTATTGCATGCAATTGAAGTCAATGCGGAACAAATTATTTTCCTTTCCATTGACTTCAATGGGAAAACTCGCTTTGATATGCGAGTACTTTGGATTACGAGCATACTCCTGGAACGGACTATGCACGTAATCCGAGGTTCCACTGTACATTAGAATGGGCGGCACACACATGAAATTAACTCTCACAGTGATACTGACAGCAGTGCGAAGCAGCACAGATCACCAACACGACACGACCCCTCCTGAGTCACAGTGACATTCTCTCTCCATGGCAGGTGGTTCCTTCAGTCCCCCCAGTCCAAACAGCACTGACAGTCCCGCTCCTGGCTTGCCTTAATCCCTTCCTGCAGACCCGCACTCGAGGCTCCGGCAGCTCCGCTCAGTTCCCTTGCACCATGAAATCACACGGCACGCTCAGACACCGCCTCCACCTGACCCGCCCCCCCGCCGGCATCGCCCGAACACACTGTAGCAGGCACTTGGATAGTCGAGGTCATCTCCAGGCCCGAGCTGCACATGCGCAGTTCCGAGCCAAGCATCACAGCCATATTTTTTACTGGCAACCTTTTCCTCTAATGCCGCGTACACATGATTGGACTTCTCATCGGAAAAAGATATGACAGCTTTTCCGACGGGATTCCGCTCAAGTTTGCCTTGCATACACACGGTCACACAAAAGTTCACTGAACTTACGACCGTCAAGAACGCGGTGACGTACAACACTACGACGAGCCGAGAAAATGAAGTTCAATGCTTCTGAGCATGCGTCCAACTGTTTCCGAGCATGCGTAGGAATTGCCACAGACGATCGCATTTTCGGATAGGAACTTTTCCCGACCGGAAAATTGAGAACATGCTCTCAATCTTTTGCTGGCTGGAATTCGGCCAGCAAAAGTCCGCTGGAGCATACACACGGTCGCATTTTCCGCCGAAAAACTCTCATCGGTCTTTTGCGGCCCGAAATTCCGATCGTGTGTACGCGGCATTACTGGCATTTACTGGCAGGAGAAAGGTGGCCATTTTTTTACTGGCTGCCAGTAAAAATACTGACGGTTGGCAACACTGATCCAGCTTTTGTCTGCCGAAAAAGTCAAATCGGCTGTTGAAAGCACCGTTCTAACGATCCGATTTCGTATCGTGTGGACGGACCTTAAGTGTATGTTATTTACATTGCCAAGTTCTATATTTTAACAAGGTATATTGCTAAATGTGTTGCATTTGCAAATAACGTCTTTTAGTAGTGCATCGCTTGTGTTTGATTTGATCCAAAGTATGATGGAAATTCTGCACTGTCTTGTATATCACGTGCACACACACACACACACATTAATCACCTTGCTGACATGACGAGGGACATTGATGAAGAACCTCAAACCGTTTTCTAGCCATCTTCATGCTTTATGAAAATCGGAAACTCATAAATATACATGCAGTAAAGTATTTATAAGCTGATGTGCAAATGTTACAACACCCAGTGGTGTGTTACCGAATGCTTAGCAGTTATTTAACACTTCTCCGTGGGGTTTTTTAGGACAGTTGAATGAATGTGCTGCTTATACCATAATATAGGCAGGTCTCATTAGCAGCCAAGATAGTCGACAGTCACGCAGCCTGACAGGTAAAAATTTATACTGTGTATCCAGGCCGCTGAAGTATGCAATTAGTGCGTTATAGTACATCTCACAAGCCGCTCAGCAGAGATCAGGTAAAAGCTCGGCCTATTGATTTAATGCTGTGTGTTGATAATCCAATCTCTGTAGTTAGTGGATAGAATGAAGAAGGGAGGATGGGGATCAGTATTGCTCACACTTTCTGTTCAAGTGTTGGATTTTTCTGCATGACTGCTCTCACCCCCTCTCCAGATTCTCTATCGGTTGTGAAGCTTTCCCATATTGCCGTTTCTCCATCAATGCTCGTAGAAGCTCTACTGGCATATCAAAGTCTCATATCAAACTTTTTAGTTATGCCAAATTGACCTGAACTCAAAAACTGAAGATTTGCTGTTTTAGGCTCGGTTCACACTAGTCTGCAAGTGGGCAGGAATCGCATCGATACCCGCAACCCAATTGTGCTGTTCTTGCAAGATGCGCGGGTCTGCCGTTCATTCTGAATGGCACCCCCACGCATCTCTTGTCAAAATTGTTTATTGAATTTTAAGAATTAGTATACATAAGGACATATGATGGCGGCAAAAGAAAAGATCACATACAGTGGAACCTTGGTTAACGAGCAACGCGGTTAACGAGCGTTTTGAAAGACGAGCAATTTAAAAAAAAAAATCCTGACTCGGTTTGAGAGTGTTGTCTCACGAAACAAGCAGAATTTAAGCTAATGGGGTGTGCAATCCCGCGTTTGGCCTGAGGGGTGGGGGCGCCGGTGACACTTGGAATGGTACAGAGCCGTTCGGACATACTTGGAATCACTCGGAAATACTCAGAAATACTCCTTTCCCGGTAGTTTCCGAGCCTTTCCGAGGGTTTCCGAGTTCAGCCGAGCTGTCCCCGAGTATTTCCGAGGCTCTTTGGTGTCTCCCCACCCCTGGCCACATGCAGTATTACATGCAATAAAAGTAAACAATATAACAAGTAAAACAAGTCTGTTGACAAAGGAGCGCAACTTGCTTACATTGCCAAGTGCGCATGCTCTCGAAACGTGCCAAGCTTTGATGACGTCATCCGTCCGCAGAAAGCTGTCCTGTGCGTTCCACGCCTCGCTCTGAGGATGCTCTCCGGAGCCAGCGTCCTCCATCTGCCGGAAGATCTCACAGTTGTCAGCAAGGAATCCACACTGCTTAGGACTTGGGGATGCGACACTGTATTATTAATACCATGTCTGTTTATTCCTACAAAATGTGAGTTGATCTACATCTATTATTAAAAGCGTTATTTCTAAAATACTGCACTCAGAGGCGCCTCTCTACTTATGTTTTCATGCAATAAAAGTCAATGCGGAATGAATTATCTTCATTTCCATTGACTTCAATGGGGAAACTCGCTTTGATATGCGAGTGCTTTGGATTACAAGCATTCTCCTGGAACGGATTATGCTCGTAATCCAAGGTTCCACTGTATATGGTAATAATATTGAGTTGTAGTTCCAACATAAACTAAAAGTAGTTTAACTAAAACAATTTAAGCAAGGATCTAACTACTCAAACGGTTGTGTCATACATTGTATAAGGCCTCATTCACACGAGGCGGACTCCGTTTCCACGGAGCCCGCCTCGGTCCGTCGGCTCAGCGGGAGATCAGTCCGTTGATCTCCGTTGAGCCGGCGGATGACAGGTCCCTCTCTGCTCACTGAGCGGGGAGGGGCTTGTCAGACGCCGCTGCCGCCTATGGAGGGATCGGATGAAAATGGACAGTATGTCCGTTTTCATCAGATCTCACCCGATCCGATCCGCCAGCGACGGACCTGGACGTAGGGCCATCAGTCTGCTTTTAGCGGATCGGACCGGGTCGGATGTCAGCGGACATGTCTCCGCTGACATCCGTCGCTCCATAGGCTAACATGGAGCGCCCGTTCAGGTCCGCGGTCAAAACTGACAGGCGGACCTGAACGGTCCGATCATGTGAAAGGGACCTAAGAGAGGATAAAACCAACTTAGACCAGGTTAATATAAAATGGCCTCAGATAAATAAAAAAAGGTCTTAATTATTATCAAGAGTATAGTTTTTAAATAAATATAAAAAAGAAATAATTTATTATAGAATCTAAAATCTTATACTACATATTGGAACTATGTACAATTGGTATAATGATAACCAAGGAAATAAAAGTTCTTCTACCAGAACTATATAAAGAGTAAATTGAAAGAGGAGAGAGAGAACAGGGGGAAAAAGTAGAAGAGAGAAAGAAGCTAAAGGAAAACGTAATCTTAGGTAGGAGAAAAAATAGATAGGGAAGAAAGAAATGAGAGGTAGTAGGGGTCCCCGGGGTAGTACATGGTAATAAACACATACCATGAATGGAGAGAATGGAAGTATAAATCGAGATTACCAAGGTCTTAGTAGGGAAGCATCAAAATTGGAAGGCAAAAAGTGAGTCACCCAGAGATTCTATATATTCTCAAAGTTGGATATTTTATCTTGAGTTATAGCCTCTGTTTTGTTATGGATCATTGCTTTATTGACTCTATTTTTAGTTTCAGCAATTATTAAGGACGGGGATTTCCAAGCTTTGGCAATTGTTTGTTTCACGGACCCCCGCACATCTCAACCCACAATGCAAATTGCAGGAAACACAGGGACACTGCAGGGTAAAAAAGACCATGCGGTTTCCCTGCGGCTACGTTTTTAAAAAGGCGCATGCCCCCTTTTTTTTCTGCGGTTCATGTGGCACTGCACCCACTTTCAAATTCAGGCTGTGCCTGAGCAAATGCAGGCCTCCGGCTCGTTCACACTAGTGGTTGGCGGGGGGATGTTAGAACCATGCGGTTGAGCTGCGCTTTTACAACCTCCGCTCCCTTTAGCTGTAGAGACAGTGGCCAGGGGTGTACACATGCCACAGGTGAGGCAGGAATTGTACCCCTTGTCATTTTTGTCAGGGGTAGTGTCTGCTGAATGGGACTCATTCAAGTGAATGGGGCTGATGTGCAGACACCCGCAACTGCATGCTTTGACCAATGCTTTTGTGAATGAGCCCTTAGGGAGTCTGAAATTCTAAGTGTGGCATTAAAATCACACAATTTATTAAAAGACAATTGTCAACTCCCTGGGTTAAAAAAGGGTCATCAATTGTCTTTTAATAAAGTGGATGACTTTAATGGCTACATTTAGTTGGCGCTCCCTTTCTCCTTTTTTTTTTCCATTACAGAGGCTGCTTTCTACTCTAGTATGGCTGCCTTAAGCGTGCCCATAGATAATAGTACAGGATTATTTACTTAAAGCGTTTGTTACTAGTAATAAAGTTAAGTGAAAAAAAAATAGAAAATGAAAGATATACACATTCATTGAAAAAAAAAATAAAAACACCCAAAAAAACTGAAAATCACCCAAAAAAACTGAAACTCACACGTCGGGGGGTGCATATGTGTGAAAAAAACAGAAATTGCTCAACACGTGTTACATATCATTGTGCTTGGGTCATTATTAACAGCTAACTCTACACTGATGACCTGTAAAGGCTTTGAAAGCTTTGCCTATAGGAAATGTTGGGTACCAAATTCCGCTGGGCGCAAATTTATATTTTGACATGTTGGGTATCTACTTGACTCCACCGCATCTTTTATATAATACCAAACTATTGGGCAATATCTTGTGTTTGTGTTCACTAAAATTAAAGTGTTACTAAACCCACAACAGTAAAATCAGTCTGTAGATGCTGTAAACCATGCTTGTTATACTCACTGTGGAACCTAAAGGGTTAATTCTCTGCATTGTGTAAAAAGGCTGTTTATTCTGTCTTCTCTGATCCTCCCCTTTTTCCCCAGTCCCCAATCCATCTCCTGATAGTACAGAGCCTTGAGGTCACTCTGCACATGCTCAGTTTGGTGTGTATTGCTAGAGAGTTTTTTTTTTTTTTCTTGGGAGGGTGTGTGTGATCTGCACAGGGCCAATCAGTACTTTCCAGACAGAGGGTCAGGGGCCCTGCAACCTCATAGGATAGTCAGATGAGAATGAAAACTCCTACAAGCTTTACCCAGACACTGATAGATGTCACAAGACTGCTGATGAGAAAAGGTATTTAACAGTTTATATTCACTAAAACAATTGCATTTCCATGTTCTGTGTACTGTGGGAGACCAGATATAGGGAATGCAGGGTCCTGGGTTTAGTAACATTTTAGAGCGTAACTCCACTTTTGTTGAGAAAAAAACATTCCCCTCTGGGTGATCAATGTACATTGTAAGGATCATAACAAACTTTGTTGCAGATTTCTACCTTTTGTTATTCTGAAGAAATCCCTGTGTGTTCCCAGTGTACAGTGAGTCTAATGGGAGGGGTTTCATAATTAATTGTCAGGTGTGCAGCTACAGGGCACTAATGAGGAAATCTGCTGGGCCTGCATCCCTTTAGATGGGTTCCTATTGAAAGTATCTCTCAAAAAATGACATTTTTGTTGCAGGGGATGCCTGAATTACAAAATGATTAGTGTCACAATTATATGTGTTATATTATTATTTCTTTATTTGCAATTTTTTTTCCCCACAAAAGTGGAGTTACCCTTTAACATTAGTGTATTTCTTACTGAAAATTTGATTGATAAATGAATGCATTAATATCATATGACCTAAAGATTAGAGCTATGTCATTTTATTCTCCAAGATCTCTCCTTTCAGAAAATATATGCTGTTTAACCACTTGCCATCCAGGCCAATTCTGACATTTCTCTCCTACATGTAAAAATCATCATTTTTTTTGCTAGATAATTACATACATGTAGAACCAACAAACATTATATATGTTTTTTTAGCAAAGACCCTAGAGATTATAATGGTAGTCATTGCAACTTTTTATCTCGCACGGTATTTGCCCAGCAATTTTTCGAACGCGTTTAAGAAAAAAAAAACAGTTTTGTGCTTAAAAAAACCAAAACAGTAAAGTTAGCCCAATTTGTTTGCATAATGTGAAAGTTGAAGTTACGCTGAGTAAATAGATACCTAACATGTCACGCTTCAAAATTGCACACGCTCGTGGAATGGCGCCAAACTTCGGTACTTAAAAATCCCCATAGGCGACACTTTAAAATTTTTTACTGGTTACATGTTTTGAGTTACAGAGGAGATCTAGGGCTCAAATTATTGCTCTTGCTCTAACGTTCGTAGCGATACCTCACATGTGTGATTTGAACA
Source organism: Aquarana catesbeiana (assembly GCF_042186555.1). Taxonomy (NCBI): domain Eukaryota; kingdom Metazoa; phylum Chordata; class Amphibia; order Anura; family Ranidae; genus Aquarana; species Aquarana catesbeiana. Next base: position 284,461,556 of record NC_133330.1, read on the forward strand.
CCATTTTCATATGTGGGCGGGACTTACATAAGCATTTGCTTCTGCGTGCGAGCACACAGGGACAGGGATGCTTTACTTTTTTTTTTTTTTATTGTAAATTTTACTTTTATTTGTTAAATTGACACTTAAAAAAAAAAATTAAAATGTGATCACTTTTATTCCTATTACAAGGAATGTAAACATCCCTTGTAATAAGAATATGGCATGATCGGTCCTCTTTACAGTGAGATATGGGCTCAATAAGTCCCCACATCTCACCTCTAGGCTGGGAAGCCTGAAATAAAAAAACATAAAAAATGATCTCGGCTTCCCAGCCGAGGCGGCGCTGTTTGTTTGAATGCAGAGGCCGTACGTGAGGTCATAACATCACAAATGATCATAGAGACTCCGGCAACCATCTGGTCCACCAGAAATGTCTATGGTAAACATCCTGGGCCGGCTGATCCTGTCTCCGACTCACCGATGGAAGCAGTGAGTCGGTAGAACCACCAGAGGGCAGCGGGAGGGGGAGGGACATCCCCTCTCGCCGCCCATAAGAACAATTAAGCGGTGGAACAGCCATTATAATCATTCTTATGGTGTAGGAAATCGACGGCTGAAAAAGCCAATATCTGAATGATGCCTGTAGCTGCGGGTATCATTCAGATATACCCGCTCAAATTCAAGGATGTCGTATGATGTACGGCGGGCGGAAAGTGGTTTTTAAGGAGTTTAACCAATCTTCATGCCTAGAACAATTTTTTTTAACATGCGTGCAAAACCCACAAAAATAGGTCTGGCAGCAAAAGGGTTAAAGTAAAGTTTGTGAAGGTTCAACTCCCCTTTGGCTGTCAGGTTCCCAATCAGTGGACCAAAGCAATAATGGTCATATATATGTAATATTATGCAATCTCATGACTGTGTGGCTTCATGCGGGGGCTGCTGTCAATTAATGGAGATGAACCACCCACAGCCTCTGATGTGTGTTTCAGACACTCTCAGATGAAGGGAGAACACTGTACGTAGCCACACGTTTTATCAAATATATAATGGGAGCATGTGACCACGGTAAGAAGGTAGCATAGTTGCACACTAAGAAGGTAGCATAGCTGCACACTAAGAAGGTAGCATAGCTGCACACTAAGAAGGTAGCATAGCTGCACACTAAGAAGGTAGCATAGCTGCACACTAAGAAGGTAGCATAGCTGCACACTAAGAAGGTAGCATAGCTGCATGCAAAAAAATAGAAATAGGAAAATGGCAGGATCAATAGGTATTTCTTATTTTTACGTGTGTAAGGGATAAGTTAGCAAGCCAAAGATGAATTTTGATTTGTCAGGTTTACAGACACTTTAGGTAAAATACAGGGGCATGTTATAGCTGCATCAGCAAATCTTAGACAACCGAAAAAATATAGTGTATTAGAGGGCCACAGGGCACTACATTACTCATGTATCATGCCTATTAAAAGGTCAACCCACCCAAAATCATATTTCATATTTTTGTAGATGCAGCAAAGTTAAATCACCCAGAAGATTTTTAACAGGGTCTCCTGTGGAGATCTTCCCAGGTCTGCAATTATGCCACAACCATTATAAGGAGGTCCTACTGTCTCTGCAAATTTTTTAAGATTTATTTTACCTTTTTCTTTTGTTGAATGCAGCAAAAGAAGTGGGAGCACATAAAGGTGAATTTCAGTGGCAGACACTATTAGAAGCTTGGATATTTATCTTACGCACACATCAACTGAAATCTCCCAACAGATGATGGAAAAACTGCAGACGCAGACAGAGTGGGGAGCTATCATCCAGTTAGTTAAAACTAAAATTCAGGACTAGACATCAAAATAGCTAAACAGCTCATAAATAGATGAGCTACTGGATTATGGGTATTAGTTGTATTAAAAGTGAATCAGAGAGTGAATTACTGAGAGATTGATTGGACAGGTCAAGTTAATGGAAGACTGAATAAAGAGAATGAAGGAGAAAAGATACTTAGAGAGAACTATCTTCCAAAACAAAGATGTCCTTTGAACCTTACCCCTGTGTTTTTCCTTTATGATTAAGCTTAATTAAGATTAAGGGTGAAACACGTTAGTAAGGAGTTCTCTCATGGGAGGAGACCAAGCTGAAGCCTTTTTAACATAATTGTGATTAGCCATGTGCCTGGGCAGTGTGCGGGAGGGCACCATTTTGTTGTAGTTCTTGCCCCTGTGATGACACAATTGAAAGTGAGATGCAAAACAAGGGCAACACTACCTTTTGTCTCTCATTGGAGGAATATATTGATTCAAAAAAAAAAAAAATCATCCCAAATTTGCATACATATTTTGTTAGCCCTCTCTTTGGATTTCCAAAAAATTTACCATATATTACTTTTTTCCTGTGAGATAGTAAGCTGCCCAGTTTATCTTTGAAAGTCCTAAAATTATCTGTGGAAGGTAGAGAACTAGCCATGTAACACCTATAGTTATATATTACCCTGTTTCCCCCGAAAATAAGACCTAGCATGATTGTCGGTGATGGCTGCAATATAAGCTCTACCCCCCAAATAAGCCCTACCCTTAAAATAAGACCTACAAGGACTTTAACTAGGCCTTTTTTGGGGGGTAGGGCTTATATTGCAGCCATCACGTTCACGTTCTTAATAATCCAGCAGTAACTACAGAAGCAGCCACCCATAGTTTATATTTTGCCTTTACCAACCTACTTATAGAGGTCCCAAATAGTGAGTAAAAGTCATCTCCATATTGAGGGCAACATTGAAAGTATGGGACAATGCTAGAAAACCCAGAAACTGCCCCCCAAAAATATCTCTGTGGAGTAACTCTAAGCTATTTATCTCATAGAAAGCATGAAGGTAAAAAAAAAACCTATGTAGCTGCAGGTACTATGAAGTTATTCATCCACAAATATCACAACAGAAACCCTGAAGTCAGGTTTCAGCTAGTTTCTAACAGCTCATAGAGCCTTCTGTTTTTTTACGTTTGAAGGCTGGCAGGGTATCAAGTCCCTGCTGCCAGAGAAAATACGTTTTCGAGAGGGATTAGAACCCCTGTCAGATTTTATTGTAGTCTGGGCCCCCGTTAGGGAGATTCACCCTCTTTATTTGTCTTGTTTACCATTATCATTGAAAGTGAAAGTAAAAGAAAATCCCACATTTTGGGTTGTCCCCAGAAAAGTAATGGGGGGGGGGGGGGATTTTCCAATGAGGACACTGGTTCTGATGGCCTGGGTTCTCCAAGAAATTTCCTTAATTTGCAGGGATTTCCTCTCACCTTCTGTTTGGCTATGGGACAGGAAGTGAAGGGAAATCTCTGCAATGGGACTCAGATGATGGAAAAAAAATCTGACAGGGTTTATAGCCCTCCCTTACTCTATCCAAAATGAAAACGTTTTGCCCATAGTTCTACTTTAAGGATGAATATCGCCACAGTACATGCAGGTGAGGGAGTCAGCAAGAGATTGTTTTAAAGTGTTGTTATTGCTTGTTCATGTTACATACTTTAATATCCATAGTCCTGGTACAGGTTGATTCTTTAGCACACAATATTGGAAGAAATATGTGTTTATAAGTAGGTGTGCAACATTACCCTGACTTGATGTCACTGGGTCACATGATCCACTGTTTTAAAAGACACCCACTCGGCACCTCTTCCAATTCTCCAGCACAGCTGTTTATGCTCTGGTCTGAGCAGAATGGATTTGTTAGAACAGAGCATTGGTCATGGAGGTATATTTAACCCAGACATTTAGAAGGTTACCTTTTAAGTTTTGCAAAATCTGCATATATTTTTATTTTTCCATTCTCTTTTGCTTTTTTTATATTTTTTAAGGAACATGACAATGGCTGTACACATATACACTATATTACCAAAAGCATTGGGATGCTTGCTTTTACACGCGCATGAACGTTAATGTCATCCCAGTCTTAGTCCGTAGGGTTCAATATTGAATTGGCCCACCCTTTGCAGCTATAACAGCTTCAACTCTTCTGGGAAGGCTGTCCACAAGGTTTAGGAGTGTGTCTATGGAAAGGTTTGACCATTCTTCTAGAAGTGTATTGTGAGGTCAGGCACTGATGTGTACGAGAAGGCCTGGTGTGCAGTTTCTGCTCGAATTAATTTCAAAGGTGTTCTATCGAGTTGAGGTCAGGACTCTGTGCAGGCCAGTCAAGTTCCTCCACCCCAAACTCACTCATCCATGGCTTTATGGACCTTGCTTTGTGCACTGGTCCAAATCATTTGGTGGACAGGGGATTATGGTGTGGGGTTGTTATTCAGGGGTTAGGCCCCTTAGTTCCAGTGAAGGGAACTCTTAAGGCGTCAAGACATTTTGGACAATTTCATGCTCCCAACTTTGTGGGAATAGTTTGGAGATGGCCCCTTCCTGCTCCAACATGACTGCTCACCAGTGCACAAAGCAGGGTCCACAAAGTCATGGATTAGTGAGTTTGGGGTGGAGGAAATTGACTGGCCTGCACAGAGTCCTGACCTCAACCCGATAGAACACCTTTGGGAGGAATTAGGGCGGAGACTGTGAGCCAGGCCTTCTTGTCCACCATCAGTGCCTGACCTCACAAATGCGCTTCTGGAAGAATGGTCAAACATTCCCATAGACACACTCCTAAACCTTGTGGACAGCCTTTCCAGAAAAGTTGAAGCTGTTATAGCTGCAAGGAGGGACCAACTCAATATTGAACCCTACAGACTAAGACTGGGATGCCATTAAAGTTCATGTGCGTGTAAAGGCAGGTAATGGTCATAGTAGTCATGGTAATATAGTGTACGACGGGTGTCTATTAAATAACGAGACTGTGATCCCACCTAGTAAACAAAGCAGACAGAACCAGATATAACTGCATGCGTGGTGACCTTGGACATGTTTGAACCTGCATGACAAGCAACACCCTATGACGTTCAGTTGATTGTGAGTCGCCATTTAGTTTGGTTGTGTTTTCTGTAGTGTGTCAAAAAAATGCTAAGTTTAAAAGTTGAACAACGTGTCAATTTGAATTTTTTTTGTAAAATTGCACAAAATACCAAGAGAATGTTTTCAAATGCTTACTACAGCTTATGGGAATGACAGCCTGTTTTGTGCACAAATTTTTGAGTGGCACAAACTTTTCAGAGACGGATGTGAGAATGAATTCCCAAAAGTTAAATCAGTGCTTAAAAAGACATGTTTTGAGTCAGTTGATGCTGTAAAGAGGAAAATGGCGGATGTGTTGAAACAGCTGAAAGAAATTGATTTTCTCCATGCCTACGACCAGTCGAAAACAAGACTGCAGCAATGTATTAGTGCAAAAAGTGGATTTTTTGAAGGGAACAAGTATTAAATTTGTAATATATATAAATAAAGGTGAGTTATTTAATCAGTCTCGTTATTTCATAGACGCACCTCGTATATCTATATATACTGTATATATTGCCTTTTTGCTTGTTTGTCTGGTTCTTCCCCAAGGAACAAAACTGCGGAGACCTTTTTTTGGCTGATGTTGACTTGTTTCCCTTAGACTGCAGTTATTTTATTTTCTTTATTGCTGTTTTCATATTCTTTTATGCCTTTTTGGTGTATTTTTATGTGTTTTTCTATGTTCTCCTATAAAAATGTTTCTGCAGGAGAGTTTGGCAGCTTAACTACTATCTATATAACCAGTTTGATTTAAACACTACTCACTTTCTATTCCATATACAGTAGTAGCTGTAATATGTCCCCTTTCCCAAAAACACATAAATGGAAATATCTGATAGATGGATATTTGAAAGTTTGTTTAGCCAGGTATCAATATTCAAGAAATTAAAATAACATAGCTGTGGGTTGGTTATGAATAAACTAACATGATATAAGCAAAAGAATAAGTGTACAAACATGATAAACATTCTATTATTGTAGTGAAATATTAAAATTCTAGTAGTTTTGCTCGGATCAAATGTTTGTTACACAAATCAATTGTATAATATGACAAACCATAAAGAATTAAAGAAGAACTCTGAATTCAGCCAGAATTACAATATACATTTACACAATCATGCTGAAGCATGTACAAATATACGACAGTAAAATTTTTTGCCGTACCTGCTGAGATCTGCTTGAATCGCTAATATGTAAATGGCTTTCCCTGGCAGGCCCATGAAGCACAATAAGTAGTGGGCGAACCGTATGTTTCACAGCAGTTCCCCAGGAAGAGGATAAAAGGAAAACAGTTGTTCCTCTGCAATTGCAATGGCATTTTGTAAGGGCTATTTAAATTTTAAAGATGCTTCTTTTAGTTGCTTAAAATTCTTAAGATGGAAAGTAAAAACAGACATTTGTTTGGTGATGTGAACTTGAAGAAACCAAAAAGCCCTTTAATAATACAGTGCAAAACACAGTAGAACCTTTGAATTTCGTTGATTTACTAAAGGAGCTGAGAATTTTCACACAATAAATTGTGTGAATATTTACTTCAATTGCCCAATCATGTGAAAAGCTAATTCCTGTTTACCTATTTCATCTGCACATTATTGGGTATTCCAAGTGAGCAGTAGTTTTCTTTTTGCTTGACTGGATAATTGAACTGATTATTCACACAATCCATTCTTATTCTTTTAGTAACTCAGTGTGAATAAAGATCTCGGGATTATTTTACAGAATCAAATGTTGTTTTATTTACTGTATGTAGGAGCCACTGGTAATTTTGGGTCCTCTGCTCTGGTCTAGGCCTCACCCTCGCTGACACCACCAGAATAACTTTTCGGGAAGCACCCAACAATTGCACAATAATTATACACATTACACTTTAAAAGATGAGCAGAATGTATTGGTAGATTAAGATTGCAAAAATATACAAAATATAACAAAGCACATTGGCACATGAAAGCCAATGCAAATAAACGTGGCAGTACTGGTACAGTGTACCCGACACAGGGGTACCTCTAAAAGTCAATTCCCTACTTATTCTGTAACATAAGGGGCGTAAACAGTATCTCTCCATATGAGATCTTACACCTCAAGTGACCAGCAAAAGAGGTAGGTTTATACCTTCAAACTCTGCAGTAGGACACAGTTCTGTCCTATGGATAGTGACTCGCGCAAGTATTTATGTTGAACTTTCTGCCGGCTACATTGGGGTCCTTTAAAAACATTGGCATGCAGGGTGATGAAGATGAAACAATAGGGGGCATTCAGCAGCAGTATATTATACAGGCTGGGCTCACTAGATAAAGGAACTTATTAATGGCAACTGCTGCAAAGGGTGAGGCAAGCCCAGATGCAGCAGCTGGAGAAGAGGGGACTAGATGTGAAAACAAGAACAAAGTCAGCATTCTGTAGTATCAACTGCCTTATGAACTGTGTACAGTTCTTGCCTGCTATGGTTTGGGGATAGATGCAACAGCAGGTGTAATGAGTCTAGTCAGTACGTTGGAATAGCTTATGAACGGATCAGTGCTGAGGATGGCTAACAGGTGGTTACAACTTAAAGCAGGGTCAGAGACCCTCTCACCAGACCCCTTCTTGGCAGTCCTCTGGTGGTGACAAGTGCATTGCACAGTGGGGGGCCAGTGGTACAACAAAGGTGACAGCTGATGGTCTTCTGAGTCACTGAAGTTGCTGCAGTCACACTCTGGTTCAGCCTTCTAGTTCCAGCGAATCCAGCACAACAGCCCGCTCCCTGGGTACAGCACAGCTTGGCACAGCACTCTCTCTCCAGTCCTCTCATGTTGGCGCTGTTCCCTAATTACCCCGGGTCTTTGCTTATATCTGACCCCTCCTGCTCCCAGGTGTCTATGGGCCTTGCCCAAACTGCTCCTTTGTATAGCCAGCCATAAATAGATAAGGCATAATAGGCATCACCATCGTATTACTTCATTTACATTCCCTCATTAGATCAATTTTAATGAAAAACACAGGTGAGCAAAATTGCTGACTCTACACAACAGGGAGCTGGCGGTGTGATAGAAGGTGGTTTGATTGACACACACTGTGAATGGCATACAAGTTTCAAGATGCTTTAGCAGAATTGTTAAGTCGTCTTTACAGCCAATGACAGAATCCATGCCTCACCTTACTAACAGGTCTCTCACTCAATATTATAATATAAGTAATATAGCATAACTGTTCATGCGTCAGAATGTCATGCTTTTTAGGAAAATGTCAAGATGGTTCTTCTCTGTGTGTCTGAGAGTTATTTTCTCTCCTTTTAGCTTATGTTCTTTACGGTGGACTTGCCATGCAATATAGAAAATCCTTTTTTAATTACACATTGCTGTTAAGAAAGGGAAGCCTATGCTTCTCCACAATTAAATTGGACATTTGTTTTTTTTTATAAAGAGTTTAACAGCATTTTGACCATTCTCCTGTGTGAATGTCAGGACCTGGGTCTGAACCTACAACCTCTGCAATGTCTGGCTGTGGTTCTTCTCCTTGTGTCACCAGGGATGCTCGACAGCTACCTGCGGATTCCTTGGACAACCCTACCTTGTATCTGGTTTCGCTATGTTTTTGCCTAATCCCATCCAGCTACTACTTGTTAGTGACCTTTGGCTTGTTTACTGACTACCCTTCTGCTTGTTCCCTACCTTCTATATCTGCTACTGGACCCAGTGGTATAGCTAAGGTGACAGCTGATGCGATGGTGACCCTTACAATTCTGGATGCAGGTGTTCTGGGTCACTGATGCTGCTGCAGTCACACTCTGGTTCAGCCCCCTGGTTTCATCGAATTCAGCACAACAGTGTGCTCTCTGGGCACAGCACAGCTCGAAACAGCTGTTTGCGCTGTTCCCTAACTACCCCGCCTTTTGATTATATCTGACCCCTCCTGCTCCCAGGTGACTATGGGCCTTTCCCAGACTGCTCCTGTGTAAAGCCAGCCATAGCTAGAAAAGGCATAACAGGCATTGCCGTCTTGTGGACAAGGAAAGCTCTGAATTCAGAACATTGCCCTATGTTACATTTATTCAAAATTATGGCATACAGTGCCTTGAAAAAGTATTCATATATTCATACCCCTTGAAATTTTCCATAATTTGTCATGTTACAACCAATAACGTAAATGTAATTTATTGGGCTGTTATGTGATAGACCAACACAAAGTGGCACATAATTGTGAAGTGGAAAGAAAATGATAATTGGTTTTCAAAAATGTTAACAAATAAATATGTGAAAAGTGTGGCGTGCATTTGTATTCAGCCCCCCTGAGTCAATACTTTGTAGAACCCCCTTTCACTGCAATCACAGCTGCAAGTCTTTTTTGGGTATGTCTCTACCAGCTTTGCACATCTAGAGAGGGAAATTTCTGCCCATTCAAAATAGCTCAAGTCAGATTGGATGGAGAGCGTCTGTGAACAGCAATTTTCAAGTCTTGCCACAAATTCTCAATTAGATTTAGGTCTGAACTTTGACAGGGTCATTCTAACACATTAATCTGCTTCGATCTAAACCATTCCATTGTAGCTCTGGCTGTCTGTTTAGCGTCATTGTCCTGCTGGAATGTGAACCTCCACCCGAGTCTCAAGTCTTTTGGTTTTCTTCTAAGATTGCCCTGTATTCGGCTCCATCCAGCTTTGCATCAACTCTGACCAGCTTCCCTGTCCCTGCTCAAGAAAAGCATCCTCACAACATGATGCTACCACCACCATGTTTTATGTTGGGGATGGTGTGTTCAGGGTGATGTGTTAGTTTTGTTCGTTTTCTGCCACGCAGAGTTTTGCTTTTAGGCCAAAAAGTTACATTTTGGGCTCATCTGACCAGAGCACCTTCTTCCACATGTTTACTGTGTCCCCCATATGGCTTCTCGCAAACTGCGTACATGACTTCTTATGGCTTTCTTTCAACAATAGCTTTCTTCTTGCCACTGTTCCATAAAGCTCAGATGTGTGGAGTACACAACTAATAGTTGTCCTGTGGACAGATTTTCCCTCCTGAGCTTTGGATCTCTGCAGCTCCACCAGAGTTACCATGGGCCTCTTGGCTGCTTCTCTGATTATTGCTCTTCTTGCCTGGCCTGTCAGTTTAGGTGAATGTGTTGATAGGTTTGCAGTAGTGTCATACTCTTTTACTAGTTAGGTGACTTCTGAAGGCAATTGGTTCCACTAGATTTTAGTTAGGGGTATCAGGGTAAAGGGGGCTGAATACAAATGCACGCCACACTTTTCACATATTTATTTGTAAAAAAACTTGAAAACAATTTATCATTTTCCTTTCACTTAACAATTATGTGCCACTTTGTATTGGTTTATCACATAAAATCCCAATAAAATACATTTTTGGTTGTAACATGACAAATTGTGGAAAATTTCAAGGAGTATGAATTCGTCCTCCGATAAGAAGACTTAATCAGCATCTGCACCCTAATCTCTTACAAATGTGACACTAAAGTGATACCAAAGCCTCTTTTTAAGCAATATAAGGTGCTGGTTACAAGATTTAAAGCGGTTGTACAGGCTAGACATTTTTTCCCTTAAAGTGGTTCTAAAGGCTGAAGTTTTTTTTACCTTCATGCAGTCTATGTATGAAGGTAAAAAAGCTTCTGTGTGCAGCCCCCCTACAACCCTCCTAAGTTTTACCTGAGTCTGATCTCGATCCAGCAAAGTGCACAAGAGCAGCTGCTCTCCCAGCACTCTTCCTTCTCATTGGCTCAGAAACAGCATGGGGAGCCATTGGCTTCCACTGCTGTCAAGCTCAGCCAGTGAGGAGGGAATAGGGGTGGGTCTGAGCCCCACTCTGTGTGTCAATGAACACACAGAGTGGCACTCGGGAGCGAGCATGCATGAGTGCCCCCATAGCAAGCCATGATCAAGTGATGTGCAGATGTTGATTGTCCAAGAACAGGATGGAAGGTGTAAAAGTTGTGGAACCACCTTGTTCCAATGATTAGTGATTGGATTAAGGTATCAGTGCAATCTGTGGGGATATAAATGTTGGGGTATCTTCCTGATATTTATCACAACCAAAGAGGTCACTTGGATGAGTATCTTCAACTCTACAGCTTACCACATTAGCTGCTTCCCAATATTTTTGTTTTATTTCTTTATATATGATATGTCATACCTATGTCATACTTATTTTAATTAATTTTTTGCACAGTATATCTCTGTTCATGAAAAAAAAGTCACACAAATAGGACTGTTTTTTCTGGGGAGAGGCTCAGGAGCTGAAAAGCTTACAAGGAATCACTAGAGCTCTTAAAACTGAGCTTAAAACAAGAATCCCCAGTAAGCCTTCTTCTGGTTGTCTAACAATATTTCCTAGTTGTTTACCTTATTCTGTAATTCTAAAATCATTTTTGCCGTAGATTGTTCTGGCAGGCTGGGGTGGTAATGAGTATTAGGAGACTCTGTAGCATGGCTTATAACAGACAGGGCCAATTTTCATGACTATCAAAAGCCAGTTTTTCATAACATCATGATTGTTGCAGATGTAATGCTTGATGTTGGCTACAGTTGACGAGGAAGTGGTATAATGAAGAATTGTCACTTTTGTCAATGGTTTTAAGCGGTGGTCTCCAAACTGCGGCCTGGGAGGTGGATGCGACCCTTTGCTTCTCTTTATCCAGCCCTGGGGGCACTATTCACTCCATTAATACGAGACACTATTCTGCCAACTGACATTAACAATAAGCCACCATTTCTCCCATTGACACCAACAATGGGGCACTATTCCTCCCAATGATACCAACGATAGGGCGCTGTTCCTCCCCCTAATACCAAATGGGGTGAGGTTTTTTTCCACTGATGCCTGGAAAATCTCTACTCCCACTGGCCACACTCCGGCTCCCATAATGTTTGAAGGACAAGAAACTGGCTCTTTGTTTGGAAAGTCTGGAGACCCCTGGTTTAAAACTAACAAAACTATTCACAAGCATTTTTGTGAGGGAGGTTGGGGGAGGGAAACCGCAAATAATATTTTCCTTACGTTAAAAAATAACTGCAGGAATCATCTGTATTGCAGTTACATTGGTCCAGCTTGACATCTCATACTTGATGGACCACTGAGAAAGCTGGAGATCATTGTAGTAATAAACGCTAATACAGTGATACTCATGATCTTCCGAGTCCTGCTTGGGTTCTTTGCAAGAGGCTTCTCCTCTGCATATTGACCACAGGGGGTTGCTCGCTCTGCACCACCGTCATTCATAGGACACCTTATAATTTTTGAACACAAGACATTCTCTAATTGGACAAGGCAGAGATTGTGATGTTACTGTTCCTCCTCTCCACTCCATCCAATCAGAGAAAACCTTGTATTCATTGACAAAAATACAAGGCATTTTGTAAATGGTGGTAGTGCTGAGTTAGTGACTTCCCCTGTGATCATTGTGCAGAGGCATTAGCTTCTTTATCAGGAACTGAGCAGAACCTGGATAAACTCAACTATCACTGTAGTAGTGCCGACCTCTTCGGCGATTAGTAGTTCCCCAGCAGTCTGAGGTATGGAATATGTATACTTACACTGTGCCAGGCTGGAATAATGTAAATATGCAATACAGATAATTCCTGAAGTTCAGCTTTAAATCACATGTGTCCTTATATTGCCGTTAAGTTTATCTTAGGCTTCTTTGTGCAATGAACATATATTTTAGGAGGACTGAGGAGGCAGGGGATTAATTAGTGATACAGGAAAGATGCAAGAATATATATAAATGTGGTGTTCTGTTAGTTCTGCATTTATGCCTAAAACATACTCAAAAGGCAGCAAACTACATGATTCACATTCCCTCATTAGATACATTTTAATGAAAAACACAGGTGAGCAAAATTGCTGACTCTACACAACAGGGAGCTGGCGGTGTGATAGAAGGTGGTTTGATTGGCACGCACTGCAAATGGCATACAAGTTTCAAGCTGCTTTAGCAGAATTGTTAAGTTGTCTTTACAACCAGTGACAGAATTCATGCCTCACCTTACTAACAGGTTTTTACTCTTATATTATAGTACTATAGCATATGACTGTTCATGCTTCTGAATTTCATGCTTTTTAGGAAAATGTCATGGATATAAGAATGGTGGTTCTTCTCTGTGTGGCTGAGAGTTATTTCCCCTCCTTTTAGCTTATGTTCTTTACATTGAACTTGCCATGCAATATAGAAAATCCTTTTTTAATTACACATTGCTCTGATCAACAGAAGCCCAGGAGCCTATTTTTCTCCACAATTGAATCGGACATTTGTGTTTTTTTTATTTATAAAGAGTTTAACAGCGTTTTAACCATTCTCCCATGTGAATGTCAGGACCTGGGTCTGAACCTGCAAACTCTGCAGTGTCTGGCTGTGGATCTTCTCCCTATGCCACCAGGGATGATGGACAGCTCCCTGCCTGATTCCTTGGACAACCCTACCTTGTGTCTTGTTTCTCTACACTCTGATCCCATCCAGCTACTACTTGTTATTGACCTTTGGCTTGTTTACTGACTACACTTCTGCTTGTTCCCTACCTGTTATATCTGTTACCGAACCTTGGCTTGCCAAGCTCCTGGTGGGGCAATCCTAAGGACTATGACCTGGTATTGTCAGGAATCAGCAGCAGAGATGGCCAAATCTGCATAGCTACACTCAAGAAACAGGGACCAGACTGTGTATGATTTAAACAAGATGTATTTTCAAGGAATCAAAATCCATCCAAAGTACACCAGCAAACCAAATGCACAGCAAACATATTGATACAAGTGAACCCACAACCCAGTGACAAATACCTAACTAACAACCTGACTGAGTGACAAAAGCCTAACTAATAAACTAACTATATACAATATATACAAAATAGTACACATATCAACCAGGGGTGGATCGGGGGGGGGGGGGCAACGGGGCAATTGCCCCCCCCCCCCCCCCCCGAAAATATTACCAACTCCAAGGCTTTCTCTCTCCACCACCTCACCATATTTAAGTTTGGAGAGCCATTATCTAAATGCAGCTGCATGGACTTTATTTCTGCTTCCCCCCACTCCTCGCGGATCCCATATGGCCTAAGATATATTCAGTGGGCCCCATCAGTTAATTTAGAGGGGCCCAGGCAGTGGCGTCGCTATGGGAGTATAGACTGCAGTGATACCAGGGCCACCGCTACATACTGTGTTGTATTACTGGCAGAGCTGCAGCAAAGTGGTGAGAGTGTGCTCAGCGTACTCCTGCCTTTCTAAGCAGTTACTTCCCGGTCAGGCGGAGTGATCTCCACCCGACAGGAGCTCCCTAGTCCCGACTGGCGTGACGTCATGATTCAGAGGCCGGGAGTGCAAGATTGAAGACAAGATGCTGCCAACCTGTAGCCAGAGCTCGTTTGCACTGCAAGTTAGTGAACTCCTTAACACAACACTACCTTAGCTGTCTTAGCTGTGTGAACTCGCTGAAGTGGTTAATACTTGGGGGGGGGGGTTAATTCAGTTACATTGGTAATTGTAATATGCAGCATGGAGGGGGTTAATGTACTCACTGACACATTAGTGACCAATGTTAATTAATTAACCCCTTTGTGCTGCATTAGTTGCAGTGACACCATCACTGTTAATTAACCCCTTTTATGCTGCGGCATGAAGGGGTTTAAAAAAACATTGCCACTAATGCAGCACAAAGGGGTTAATTAATTGCCATTGGTCACTAATGCATCAGTGAGGACATTAACCCCCCTCCATGCTGCGTGTTACAATTAGCAATCGTCATCATTATCATCATGAGCCACAGCACCTGTATTGTGTGATTATCATGATAATAATGATGATATAGAATGACAGTAAAATTCATCTTTAGGCTTCATTCACACAGGGCGTGCTGCAGACATGCATCTAACATGCAGGGCTGTCTTTTACTGGCTTGGGGATGCATAAAGTGTTGCCTATATCCCTGTGTCCGCATCCCATTTATTTCTACTGACACACACAGCTATTGTGTCCCAATATCCAATATGTCGTGAATGTGGGTCCCAGAATGCATGCAGGGAGCGTTCAGGGACCCGCTCCAGCATGTCATATTGGGATATAGCGGCTGTTTCAGTGCAGCCATGTGTCAGAATACAAATAAACGGGATGCCGGCATGGGGATGCATGTAACACTTTAAAACAGTGTCACTGTTTTAAACAAGGTTAGGACTGTATGATATGTTAAATACAGTTCTGTAAGCAACACCTTATTTTCTATGGCAGTACCCCTCCTGAGACTAGATTCTGGATCCGTCCCTGAAATCAACAAGGTAAACTGGAGATGCAGGGAGCAGATGGTAAGGGGCAACCAAGATTGGGATCAGAAAAAAGGGAAGCAGATAAGAGGCAGCAGGGCACAGGATGTAGTGCAGAAGCAAGATCAGGGCCAGGATCAGAATAAATGCCGTACAGTATCTGGCAGCAGAGCAAAACACTAGGTGGATCTAGGTGATTGCAGCATCGGTCTGATGCTGCATCTGTCCCCCGGCGCCTCTAACACTGAGAACCTGAGCGTTCTCACACCTCCCTGAGCAGGGAGCTAGTGACTGTCAGTCACAGCTCTCTGCTCTACTCCATCCTCGTTCATTGGAGTGCTGGACTGTGGAGGGGGTGGGAACGGCTGGCTCAGCCTCTCAGCGGCTCGCTGAGAGGCTGAGCCGGGTGCCAGTCCAAGGATCTGGCGGATCTGTGACGTCAGCAGAGAGCGGACTTCAGCCTGCTCTCTGCTGAAAACTGGTCACAGGAGTGCAAAACGGACTGTACTCCTGTGATCCATAGGAGAAGTACAGCCAAATGAGCTTTGGCTGTACTTCTTCTTTAAGGAGTGCCTTTCTCAGTATTGAGGGTACATACAGTACACACCAGCTGCTGCGTTAGAACACAGCGGCTGGTATGCGGTGCAATAAAAGAGGGAAGAAAGTACTTCTCCTCCCCTGAGCTGGCTGCCACTCCTAACTTCAACCAGAACCTCTAAAGGCCCATAAACATGATAGGACTTTTTGACAACAAGCATGCAAATTAGCTGTTTTAAGGCAACATCCTACCGTGTGTACGCTCCATCGGACAAACTTTTTCGGTTTTCATCGGACAAATGTTGGCTGTGCAAACAGACAAACTTTCCGGCAACATAAGTCCTATGGTGCAAAATCCTATCGTGTGTACACAAGTCCATAGGACTTTAGTTCAAAGTACAAACACGCATGCTCAAAACCAATGCAAAAGATCAGACAACAATAAAGAAGTTGACCAAAAGGTGGCGGTAAAGAGCTATAAAACCACGTGATTTGGTGAAAGTTGGCTGAAAAAGTCTTGCCGTGTGTATGCTTAATTCGTTTACGGCCGACGCCCTTTGTACAAAAATCCACGGGAAAGTTTGTACAAGGTCCTATCGTGTGTAAGTATGGGCCTTTACATAGGTCTGGATTCAGAGAGGAAAATGGATTAAATCCACCAAATCAAAACTGCACTTCAACCATCATTTTTATTTTATTACTATTACCTATTTATTTATCTCATCAGTCGCTCCTGCCAGCGCTATATCCTACCCTCCGGTATGCGGTGCAATGACAGCCGCGCATATGCACCGATCGCAGCAAATCGCACTATTCACTTATTCTTTTTATTACCTTTATTGAAATGTCACGGTGACATTTCATTAAATTATTTTGGCCATCATGTAGTCCTACTGCACCTGGTGTGACTCTACCCTTAGCTATATCTTTTTGTCTGCTACACCAGATTTTTTTACACTTTCACTTTTTGTGTTCCTCATTTTTTAAATTCATACTGGGCTCTTATACCAAGTGAAAAATCTGGAGCATTCTCTATATGTTCTGAGTTTTGGGGGAATGTACACATTTGATGCAGGCACTCCCACTCTGTTGTGCTTCCCCTTTTCTACTGCCTTGTACACACAATGAGATTATTGAACGAATGAATGTCCGACTTTTTTTGCATGCTAGTTTCCATATCGAAAAAGAAAGAGGTTACTAAAGTTTTAAAAATTCTCACACGACAGGATAAAAATTTAGAAGTGATGTCATGTATCGTATTTGTATTGTATTTTCTGGGAAGACTGTACTGATTAAATGAAAATCGTACAAGAAAGATTTTCATGTTTGTCCCTTCGAATAATATCGAATGAACTGTCGTGATCGGCTTGCGAAAGCTGTGTACTATACATCAGATTATCTTGCGATCGCTGCAAAAAACTTATTTTTCATCCGATTTTCTGATCATGTGTATAGGACTTTAGCTTCGTTTTTCAATCTGGCAAGTTTGCATTTGACTAACAATTCACTCAGAACTATGGCACGGTCATTTTATCTATGGATACTTATTATTCAAGGTCTTATTATTCCTACATTTCCTGTTTAGAAATGGAATACAGATTAACATATGTTGTGATAAGTAACAGCGAGTAATGTCTTCTCATTATCCTAAGTACACCTTCACATTTATGCAAATATTACATTTAATCTCAGATGCAGCTCTTGATAATGTAATATAATAATGCTATATTCTGCATTGATGAGGTCTATAAAACATTATCAGCATATGACATTAATATTTAAAAATGCAGAATTAATGACTCCTCTCGCACCTGCTGATTTGTTAATGTGCTAAGCCTCACGCCGAATGCATTTATTTATTGTGAACGAGGTGAGGTCTAAAACATACATTTTCATGCTGCATGGTTTGCTTACCTGAATAAATTGATATTTCAGAAAATGCCAATCAGCGAAATGCTTTTTACGAGAAATTACCATTAACAGATAGAAGTAACATACATCGCAGCTTCAGTTAAAAAGAAAAACCTGTTTTCAAACTGTTAGAATGGTTACTGCCTTTATTTTCTTATTATGTGCAGCCAGCCTTTGGCCTTGCCACTGATAACCAGCTGATAGCTGAAGATAGCCGCTATAGAAGATCCCTGCTTCTCATTTTTTCCCAACTTCAAAGAGAACCTGTCACAGCATAATAGATTCGCATGTGTAAGGCAACTTTGCTACTATAATTACTGTTGCCCCCTCCTTGGTCCTTATTCGGATTTTCCTTTACGTAATTACAAGTGTTGTAAAATTCATAGGAATCTGTCACTTTTCCATGTGTCTAATGTATTTTTCTGCTGGCTGCTCACTGCTCCGCACACTCCCTCTGCACGCTGCTATGTACCAGTCCTTGGGTGCACATCCCTTCCATCATGAGATGTCAAATGACAAAGCAGAGCCTGGGTGCCGGGTCATAAAATTTGGCCAGCATTAGCAGTACGATTGTTTTAAAAAAAAAATATTTTTATAAACTTTATTTATCAATGTTCGCAGCACAGAGTTATAATTGCAAAGCTTGATACAGAATATGCATTATGAAACAAAGAGTACATAGCAAATATGTCTGGGTTTTTTCAAACCCAACAAAGTGGTTGTAAACCCTTACATATACCCAGTGAAGTGACAGGCCTTAGGTGATAAACAGAGATGGAACAAATCCTCCTACATACATTGTTTATCTGCGGTCTTCTCTTCTCTAAAGCTGTCCAAAGAATTTATAAAGCTTGTCTTAGCTTTTAGAAAACAGGATGGTGAGCTGAAGTTACACACTACAGAGCCCAGTGAGGAGAGCTCTAACAGCTGATTGGAGGGAAAGGACACACCCCCTGCACACAGCACACAGGAACGGAGCTGAAGCTGTCAATTAAAGGCTGTGTGCTGGAGCTCCTTACCCTGTCAACTTTTTTTTCTTGGTGACAGGAAAGTGATTTATGCAGATAGCAGTGGAATGAAGCAGTAGACAGAAATTACAATAATAAATAGTGGATACTTGTGCGCACACCAAAAAAAATTACACACAAAGCAAAACAACTAAAAGGGTTAATGGATGTAGCTGCCAGCATAAGGATGTTCTCACACCAATTTTTAGTGTTCACACATTCCTTTTTTTGTGTTCTGTTGGAGCATCTATATATTTTTGAGGAACTATACCCCCTTTTTTTCCACCTGATTTTCCATTAAAATACATTTTCCATCTTTGTGCAAAGCTCCATTTTTAACCCACCAGGGAGTGGGCGGGATATATTCATTTCTTTGATGTAACAATGGCTCATTATAACCTTTAGTTACACAATATAATGGAAGATCAATATTAAACAATTATTATTTGGATTTTCTGATATGAATCTCCTGAATAACTTGATTGCTTTACAATCTTAGTTGATTTTGGTATTTACTTAATTGAATTTAGTAAGTGCCGCATAATTTATTTACCTTATCAGACAGAAATTATACTTAATGCTCTTAATTGATACAAGTACACACTATGGAGGGATATGCTTTGTTCATATTTCATGTCTGAGGTTTACAACCACTTTAACTGAACATATGGATTAGACTTAATCAGGGGTCTCAGTCCTCCAGCTGTTGCGAAACTACAAGTTTCAGCCTGTGGAAGTCATTCTCGTAACTGTCAGCCTTGCAATGCCTTGTGGGACTTGTAGTTTTGCAACAGCTAGAGGGCCGCCAGTTTGAGACCCCTGGTCTAAATACATATTATAGAACTTTTAAACAAATCACATGGGTCATATAGTCTAATACTGAAACCAGCAGCATACAAGATGTCTATTTTCTTAAAGTATATGTAAACTCTCACCTTGTAAAACAACCCATTCAGTTTAAAGTAGAAGAGCAGGGCAAAACATTTGAGGATAGATTAAAAAAATATGCGCAAGGGGTGTGTCAGCACAAGACTTGGCCATTGAAGGAAAGGCAGGCTGTGTGTCATAATTCAGATGTGACCAGAACTGTGTGACTGTGAGAGAGTGAACCAAAATATAAGTAAGTGAAGCATACAAATATTAACGCACCACCAATACCCAACAGTGTAAATAAACCAAACAGTGACAACAAACTAACTAGTATAAACAGCAAAAAGGGGATACCAGAATAGTCATCTTAGCCAGGCCAGGGTCATAAACAGGAGATCAGCAAAACGGGGGGCAAGGTGCAAGACAGACAGGTGGAAGGGATGAGGCTGCAGGGCAGGGGAACAGAAATACTGGATGGGCAGGACAGGTACAGATACAGGTTCAGGATACAGGGATCAGGGGTCAGGGATCAGGTTCAGAATCAGGTACAGAATCAGGTTTCAGGTCAGGGCACAAGCACGATACCAAGGCAAGGATGTGTGAGCTTTGCCGGGTATTTAAACCATTTCCTGTAATCAGGCTCAGGAGGTAATATCGTCTCCATACTGCCAGGATCCACCCGCTGGTGGACGCCAGTACTGCGGCCAAAGATCACATAACACCAGCAGGGGAAAGCTCTCTTGGCAGATCTAAACTGCCAGGAGACACCTGCTGGTGGACCTCAGACCCGCACGCCAAATGTCAGATAGTATTACCAGCGGATGGAACCTTTCCTGACACTCTGTTTCCAGCACAGCCAGAAAACTGACAACGCTGGGATGGACGACGTGCGTCTATGCTTAGTGTGGTAATTTTGAAATAGGAAAGCAGGGGGACTGACAGGATCACTAGGTATTTCACACAAAAAAAGAAATACAAAGAGAACAGGATAATTTTAACATAAGTGCCTGGCACAAGAGACATCTATCAGTATTATGAAATGTTGGGGTAACAAACTCAAGTCCTGAGCGTAGGCATTGGGGCATTTGACTAATCAAAGTGTTTCCAGGAAGCCCAGATGTTATAGAATCTGTCATATTGGACCCTACTAGGGTGAAACCACCTTTCTGTTGCCATTTTTATGGCTACTTTTTTAGCCCATTGGGGGATTGCTAGTTGTCTTTCTTGTTTTCAATCTCCTGTGACATGCTCCATTATCTAGTGGTATGGGTCTTTTGATGGCACATCCAAGATGTCCAAGTGCATAGTTCTGACCTTTCAGGGAATATTACACTGCATGTAAGTCATCTGGACTCAAAGGAAAATCTTTGGATAGGTTAGAGGAGATTTGCCATTCTGTTGTTATTTAATAAACTGATCAGGTTCTTAGTGCACAGTTGCAAGGATAGTGGCACGTACCTTATTCCCCACCACTACCACCACTTCCCTCCACCTCCTCGTACGATAACAATGGTTTAGAAGAGATAGGTGCTTTCCAGCACTGGGCTTGTCATTTAAAAGGATAGGTCCACTTATTTTTTACCTGATTTTAACAAACATATGGTATAATATTAGTATAACAAGAAGCCTTATGCTTACTGGCCCTCTACCTAAAGGGATTCACTTAATTCTAATCAGCACTGGACATGCTCCGTTATCTAGTAGTATGGGTCTTTTGATGGCACATCCAAGATGTCCATACCAAGTGCATAGTTCTGACCTGGAATATTACACTGCATAAGTAAGTCATCTGGATACTAGGAACTAGAGTGAAATTACATCTGACAAGCAAAATCTTTGGATAGGATGGAGGAGATTTGCCATTCTATTGTTATTTAATAAACCGATCAGTTTCTTAGTGCACAATTGCAAGGCTAGTGGCATGTACGTCATCCCCCACCGCTCCCACCACTTCCCCCCACCTCCTTGTAGGGTAACAATGGTTTAGAAGAGACTGGTGCTCTCCAGAACTTGGCTGGTAATTTAAAAGGATAAGCTCCCTTCCTTTTGACCTGATGTTAACAGACATATGGTATGATATTAGTATAACAAGAGGCCATATGCTTGCTGGCCCTTTACCTTAATGGTTTTGCTCCATTTCAATCAGCAGTGGACAGTTCTTAGAATACCAGTGCTATATTTAAGTCCATAGGCAATCAGAATATATGGCATACGTATGTGCAGTATTAGTAGTATTTATTGCTTTGCTTTGAATTCACTGTTTGCCTTTATGAATCGAGTGCTAATCAGCTCTTATTGTAGAGCAACAATGATATGTAAATGAATGCTGTGCAATCCATTGATCTTCTGTAAATAAAGGCCAAAGGGTGAATCCCGGCAAAGTTTAGACATGTGTCAGATGCAGAAGATGAACCATCCTTGAGTAACATTTTGCCCTCAGTGATTGGAAGGGTCACCGTTTTGGACTCATAGGATATTTTACAAAGACAAAAAATAATATAATAGAAAAATATTCTTGCTTATAGAACTACAATGAACTACATTGCTATTGTAGCTCTACTCCTGCTCTCCATTTTTGAAATACATTGAGCAAAATTATAAATGCAACACTTTTGTGTTTGCTCCAATTTATCATGAGCTGAACTTAAAGATCTACATTTTTTTCTACACAAAAGGCCTATTTCTCTCAAATATTGTTCATAAATCTTTGTTAGTGAACACTTCTCCTTTGCTGAGATAATCCATTCACTTCACAGGTGTGGTATATCAAGATGCTGATTAGACAGCATGATTATTGCACAGGCGTGCCTTAGGCTGGCCACAATAAAAGGCCACTTTAAAATGTGCAGTTTTACTGTATGGGGGGGGGGGGGGGGGGGAAACCAGTCAGTATCTGGTGTGACCACCATTTGCCTCACGCAGTGCAGCACATCTTCTTTGCATAGAGTTGATCAGGTGGTCTGTGGAATGTTGGTCCATTCCTCTTCAATGGCTGTGCGAAGTTCCTGGATATTGGCAGAAACTGGAACGCGCTGTCATATACGCCGATCCAGAGCATCCCAAACATGCTCAATGGGTGACATGTCTGGTGAGTATGCTGGCCATGCATGAACTGGAATGTTTTCAGCTTCCAGGAATTGTGTACAGATCCTTGCAACATGGGGCCGTGCATTATCAGGCTGCAACATGAAACGATGATCATGGATGAATGGCACAACAATGGGCCTCAGGATCTCCTCATGGTATCTCTGTGCATTCAAAATGCCATCAATAAAATGCACCTGTGTTGTCCATAGAATACGCCTGCTCATACCATAACCTCACCGCCACCATGGGCCACTTAATCCACAACGTTGACATCAGCAAACCGCTCACCCACACAACGCCATACACGCTGTCTGCCATCTGCCCTGTACAGTGAAAACTGTGATTCATCCATAAAGAGAACACCTCTCCAAAGTGCCAGATGCCATCAAATGTGAGCATTCAAGTCGGTTATGACAACGAACTGCAGTCAGGTTGAGACCCCGATGAGGACGATGAGCATGCAGATGAGCTTCCCTGAGACAGTTTCTGACAGTTTGTGCAGAAATACTTTGGTTATGCAAACCGATTGTTGCAGCAGCTGTCCAGATGGCTGGTCTCAGATAATCTTGGAGGTGAAGATGCTGAATGTGGAGGTCCTGGGCTGGTGTGGTTACACGTGGTCTGCGGTTGTGAAGCCGGTTGGATGCACTGCCAAATTCTCTGAAACGTCTTTGAAGATGGCTTATGGTAGAGAAATGAACATTCAACTCAAGGGCAACAGCTCTGGTGGACATTCCTGCAGTCAACATGCCAATTACACGCTCCCTCAAAACTTGCTACATTTGTGGAATTATGCTTTGTGATAAAACTGCACATTTTAGAGTGGCCTTTTATTGTGGCCAGCCTAAGGCACACTTGTGTAATAATCATGCTGTCTAATCGGCATCTTGATATGCCACACCTGTGAGGTGGATGGATTATCTCGACAAAGGAGAAGTGCTCACTAACACAGATTTAAACAGATTTGTCAACAATATTTGAGAGAAATAGGTCTTTTGTGTACATAGAAAAAGTTGTAGATCTTTAAGTTCAGCTCATGATAAATAGGGGGAAACACAAAAGTGTTGCGTTTATAATTCTGCTCAGTGTATGTAATTAGGTAGGTAGCACTTAGATGAGAGCAAGCTGTAGTTCACTAATTAGATAATTTCATATATCTTTGCTAGTGTTTTAATGTAATACCTGATTCACTCCATGTCCGACATGTAGAGTAATTATTTTCAGTTCTTCAGGCACAGAGCAGTGTCCACAATTCTCAACCTCACTCACTTTTGTTGCGGTATATCTGAAGGTATAGGGACAAGTTACAGGGGCAACATCATAGGGTGGTAATACAAGGCAGTTGGCCCTCCTTAATATCCTTTATGTGACATTTCCCATTATTTCATACTTAGCAAAGCTGGCCATACACAATTATCAAGTTTTGGTAGTTTCCTGCTAAATTGGCATAAATTCAATCTTTGGATGGCCCTGCCAGCACTTCCCATCTCGGCAAACTTTGATCTGAAGATCGGACAATCAGCTGCATTCAGTGTTTGGGTATTCCGAAAGGCATAGGTGACGACTGGCAGAAGACAACAGACAGCAGGGTAGATTTGTTCATCTTCACTGTTTAGCTTAGAAGGAGGAATCTGTTGG
Organism: Aquarana catesbeiana; assembly: GCF_042186555.1. Classification (NCBI taxonomy): domain Eukaryota; kingdom Metazoa; phylum Chordata; class Amphibia; order Anura; family Ranidae; genus Aquarana; species Aquarana catesbeiana. Next base: position 284,485,732 of record NC_133330.1, read on the forward strand.
ATTTCTTTAATTCAACCTGCAATGCAGATGATTGGCTGCAGTCACTGTTTGGCCAACAATTTTCTGCAGGGCCACCCACAAATGGAATTTTTGCCAGTTCAGCAGGGAAAAGACGAAATTGAATCTGTGTATGGTCAGCTTTATTATATCGGCACACAGAGTGAATCAACTGTCATACAAAAGATTCAGCAAAGAAATGTGGTGATGCTAATTAATGAACTGCTGCTTATATTAGTCTAAGACCCTTTTCACACTGGGGCGTTTTTCAGGCGTTTTTAAAAAAAAAAAACAAATAAAAGAAGCCTCATCTGCAATCCCAATGTGAAAGCCCGAATGCTTTCACATTGAGACCCCTTTCACACTGGGGCGTTTTTCAGGCGCTTTAGCGTTAAAAAAAGCGCCTAAAAAGCACCTGAAAGAAGCCTCATCTGCAATCCCAATGTGAAAGCCCGAGTGCTTTCACACTGGGGCGCTGCACTGGCAGGGCGTAAAAAAAAAGTCCTGCAAGAAGCTTCTTTGCAGCGCTTTTGATTTTTTTGCCACCGGGCTGGGTGCGCTGATGGCCCGAGCCCTTTCACACTGCCAGCGCCTGAAAAATGCCTGAAAAACGCCCCAGTGTGAAAGGGGTCTTAAGCGGCGCTTTACCAGCGTTTTTCGGGCGCTGGCAGTGTGAAAGGGCTTGGGCTTTCACATTGGGATTGCAGATGAGGCTTCTTTCAGGTGCTTTACAGGCGTTTTTTTTTACGCTAAAGCGCCTGACAAATGCATGAAAAACGCCCCAGTGTGAAAGGGGTCTAAGTGCTACCTATCTAGTGGCATACAGTGGGTAAAATAAGTATTGAACACATCCCCATTTTTGTAAGTAAATATATTTCTAAAGGTGCTATTGACATGACATTCCCCACATGTCGGTAACAATCCATGCAATCCACACATGCAAAGAATCCAAAACAAATACGTTCAGAAATGAAGTTATGTGTAATAAAATGGAATGACACAGAGAAAAAGTATTGAACACATGAAGAAAGGGAGGTACAAAAAGGCATGGAAAGCCAAAACACCAGCTGAAATCTATCAGTAATTAGAAAGCAATCCTGCCCTTTGTCAGTGCAAATTATTATCAGCTGGTTCAGTCTCAACTGATGACCTATAAAAAGGTGTCTCATTACCGAGGTGTCACAAAAGAAACATCTCATGATGGGTAAAAGCAAAGAGCTCTCTCAAGACCTTCACAACCTTATTGTTGCAAAACATACTGATGGCATTGGTTACAGAGGGATTTCTAAACTTCTGAATGTTCCAGTGAGCATTGTTGGGGCCATAATCCGGAAGTGGAAAGCGCATCATTTCCTCATAAACCGACCATAAACAGGTGCTCCTCGCAAGATTTCTGACAGAGGAGCAAAAAGAGTTATTAGCAGAGTTGTCCAAGAGCCAAGGACCACTTGTGGAGAGCTTCAGAAAGACCTGGAATTAGCACGTGCAATTGTTTCAAAGAAAACAATAAGTAATGCACTCACCTGCCTTGGACTGTATGCACACTCTCCATACAAGACTCCATTGCTGAAGAAAAAGCACGTTGAAGCTTGTTTAAAGTTTGCTGCACAACAAGCTTGTGAAATACTGGGAGAATATATAAAACTAAAAATTCCGCGCTTAGGTAGGAGTGAAGCTGCAGCCTCCCCAAATAAAGACTCCACTAGTGGTGTCCCAAGGAATAAATAATCAAAAGACGGGGATATTGGTGCTGCTTATAATGAATATAACATATATATCGACCAACCGTGGTAATGGTAAATATACGACAATATGTGTGAATATGTTAATCTGTTTGGGACAATAAAGGAGAAAAAATGGGAATCTTTAGACACTTTAATGGGTTCCTATTTTTAAGCAGATGATGTCTTGTCTGTTCAGGACAAATAATGATGAAAGTGTGAATCCCTAAGCAGTATAATTAAATCCTGTTTACAATTAACCTATATACCGATAAAAAACCTCTTTATTCACATTAAAAATGGTGCATTATCACAAAGGTGTCTGTTTATGAAGCAGTGATCAGCGGTGATCCCGAGGATCGCCGCTGATCACAGTCCATAAACAGTTTATGAAACAGTGATAATCGGGGGAGAACATGTTTGAACTTGTTCTCCCGCCGATTATCTCTACACACGGAGAATCCTCATTGAATGACACAGTAACGGCCAGTTTATGAAGCGGTGATCTCACCGCTTCACTGGCGATCTGAGTCAGAATTCACACTCCCAGGTTCACCAGCTCAGAGGTGGTGAATCGGGGAGTGAAGAGGAAATCTGGGGGGATCTGAGGGGGAAGGAGGAAGTTTTTTAACTTCCTTATGCCTCGTTCAGACCCCCCAACACTGTAAGCATGTCCCCCTGTCATATTTATGTGTATACATATATATACATATATACATATAATGTGTATATGTATATATATATCATGCGTGTGTATATACATGTATATATAATGTGTGTGTGTGTATATACATATGTGTATAATGTAGGGGGACTCGTTATTTTATTAACATTAATCCACGCCTTTGAGCGGTGATAATTTATCATAAACTGACATCTGGTACTGTAATCTCGTAAAGTCTCACGAGATTCTAGTATCAGGGGACGTTCTCCACTATTTGAAGCATTTGTAGATCTCTTCACTCCTCCAAAGGTGAAGTGATCTACACCGCTTCATAAACTGGCACACAGAGGAGAAGATTCTTCACTGTGAATGCCGGAGAACGAAGCAGTGAATAGATTTCACTGCTTCATAAACGGACACCATAGTGGATAGTAGCTGATAACCTAGTGTTGATAATAAGTGAACTCCTAATTGAAGGAGAAACATTGTTTAATTTTGTATCTTTCTGTTTATTCATCTACAGATCAAAGGGTTGAACTTCGATCTGTAGATGAAGTTAGTTTAAAACAACCTGTCAAGTAAAAAAAAAAAAATGTTTTTTTTTTTTTTCAAATTAAATGTTATTTTGTTTAAGCCCTTATTAACCCTTAATTTACTCTAATCGGCCCTAATTAACTCCATATTCTCCTCCATTTAATTGTTATTTTCCTGCTGATTTTTTTTGTTTTCTTCTGCTTTATAAACTAAACTATGAATTATTAAAACTTTTTTTTGTTGGCTTTGTTTGTTAATATTTATACACCTTTAGCATATATTTACATGTTTCACATTGAAAGCGCAACATTTAAAAAAAAAAAATGTATTTCATTTGTAAAACTTTTTAATGCTTTGTACCATTGCTGACAGCTGATGTCTAAACAAAACAGCTGCCAGCAGGTATAGGTAATTGGTATCGACAAGTACTGAAAAAGAAAAAAAAAAAGGCATCGGTACTCGAAAAAAAATGGTATCGGTGCATCCCTATAGTTGATTCAATGTGAAAGTGAGGGGGAGCCTATCACTTCCACATGGGTGGGTGAGTGGGGGGGGGGGGGGTTGGGTCAGGGACAAAATGCATCTTTGCCTGAGTAGACAAAAATCTTTGCACAGCAATTGTATATTCTATATATATATATATTTTTTTTTGTTTTTTTACCATTAAGGTGGAGTTACCCTTTAAATAGCAGGCATCAACATTTTTTTTCCTTTTTTTACTGTGGATTGTTTGACAGTAATAGTATAATCAAACATGTAAACCGTTTCTGTATTGTTTTATTCCATTTTTTTAACACTCTGACTTAATTGCACAACAATTACTTTCAAAATTTAAAAAAATTAATTTGTTCAGATCTTTGGTTGTTATGTCATTTGCTGATTGGGTCATTATTATTTCACAAAACAGTGCTAGAAATAACAAGAAGCTGTAATCAAATGAGAAATGAGCAAGTAGAAATGTGCAAGAATACCTTTATTTACTGTAATACATCATGTATTATATTCATATGTCTGTATTATATATTGATCAGTAACAGACAAGAGCATTAGAAAGACGTAGCAGTAATAAAATGAATTCTGGATAACAATGGGAAGCTTTATTTGACAGCAGAGGACACACATGTAGACTGTGTTACATCATTTGAGCTGAAACACAGATTCCTTAAGCAAGCTTTCTGCACGCACTGAGAATTAAGCAATCGATAGAGACTGTCAGGGCCATGTTGTACAGGAGAGTGTTACTAAGTACTTTACAAACTAGAGGTGGGAGGAAAGATTAAAGCTGAACTTCAGCCTTCCCTCCAGTCTTACACAGATGTACATTGTACAAACTCCTCTCCTGCGCTGAAATTGCTTACTCCGATTTCGCTGCACACTATGAGCCTCTACCAGTGTGCATTAGAAGCTGCAGCAAGTCAGATAGAGCCAGCCTCATTTCCTTGCTCGAGAACATCAAGCATCATCTAGCTCTTTCCTCCTCAAACATGATTGCCACAGGCCCAACGGGAGCTGAGGTGGTGTGAAAATCATCCAGGGGAGACAGAGTTCAAGAAACTGAAGTAGTCAGAGTGACCATACGTGCTGAGACCATTAATGAAGGACTTCTAAAAAAAAAATATGTATATATACTGTATAGCATGACACATGCAAGGTGTCCTGTGCTCTGGAGAGAACACGGTATAGTCTATCTGAGCGGCGTTCAGCCATTCATAGAAAGCAATGTATTCTAGCAAATAATACAAACCTTTCCTGTGATTGGATGAGTCAGAGAGGCGGGCTAATGTTGTCACAACCTTTGACTCAGCCAATCAGAGGAAGCTTTGTATTCATTGCTAGAATACAGCGCTTCCTACGAATGGCTGAGCACCGCTCAGATAGACTTTATTGTGTTTGGGTATGGGATAGGAAAGTCTCGGCTCCCACCTGGAACACAGCCGCAGCTACATATGGCTTATACCACAGATCCAACGGTCTCACAAGGGGTGAGCTTGGCCCAAACCAACTATGTAATGTGTAACAAAAGCTGGAGTTCAGCTTTATCCTGATGTGTTGGGAAGATATTAGAAGTTCATACTGATACTTAATAGAAGGTACAACACCTATCTGATGTGTATATTACTTCACTGTGTTCCATTCTTATTTATATAACTATGAGCGTAGATACTTTTAAATGTACAGTTTAGGGATATACAGTACACATTTATGCAGTGGCCCAATTAGCATGTTCACCACACAACAAATGCATTGTAAATGTGTTTGCAGAGGTTTTCTTCATCTTTACATGGCCACAGCATGATGTATATACATATCCATGGAGTGTTATACTCATGTGCATCCAGACCTCCTTTTGATGTGCTCTGCATTTGGTCCCGCATGGTGAACACTCCATGACTACATTTAAAATTTCATTATTATTTCTTACATATGCTATGTATAAAAATGAGACCATGACTATAAATAAATTCTGTATAATACACTTACATACATGTGTATGTAAGAATTAATGTAACTTCTGGTTTCAAGAGAGGGGCCATAACTTAAAGTGGAGTTCCACCCACTTTTACAACTTTTCAGCATCCCTCACTAACAGGGGCGTAACTAGAAATAGCAAGGCCCCATAGCAAAATGTTGTATGGGGCCCCCCTGCAAACAGCCCCCCCCCCCACAGCTGCCCTAGTGTCAATGCAGTGTGACCTGTGCCACATACAGAGTGACCTGTGCCCAATGCAGCATGACCTGTGCCCCATACAGCGTGACCTGTGCCCAATGCAGCGTGACCTGTGCTCAATACAGCGTGACCTGTGCCCCATACAGCATGATCTGTGCCCAGGCCCGGATTTACTCCCTTTGCTGCCCCAAGGCCGGGTCCTTCAATGCCGCCCCCCACACACACATACACACACACACCACGTCCTTTAGCGATGACTTCTACAATAGATCAATTAAAAACATATCTCCATACACGAGAACACGGAAAATAACTGGCTTTAATTGTACAGACTAAAAATACTTCAGGGTAAGCGCGCGAGGGGTAAGGATTTTTCGCAGGCAATTTTTCAAGGCAATGGCTGGTGTTAGTGCTTCAATCATCCCCGGCACCATGGTTGTTATGATGTCAGGATGATTGAAACACATTATTTCTATCATTACATTGTAATATAAACTGAAATAGTTCAACTCACCATAATGCAGAATCATTGGGAGCCCTGATCGTGTCACTTGCCACCATCTCTTGTCACTTGCCACTATGCCTGCCACCAGATGGGGATGTCACTTGCCACGCTGCCTGCCACCAGTTGGGGATGTCACTTGTCACACTGCCTGCCACCAGATGGGGATGTCACTTGCCACACTGCCTGCCACCAGATGGGGATGTCATTTGCCACACTGCCTGCCACCAGATGGGGATGTCACTTGCCACGCTGCCTGCCACCAGATGGGGATGTCACTTGCCACCATGCCTGCCACCAGATGGGGATGTCACTTGCCACTATGCCTGCCACCAGATGGGGATGTCACTTACCACGCTGCTTGCCACCAGATGGGGATGTCACTTGCCACGCTGCTTGCCACCAGATGGAGATGTCACTTGCCACCATGCCTGCCACCAGATGGGGATGTCACTTGCCACCATGCCTGCCACCAGATGGGGATGTCACTTGCCACACTGCCTGCCACCAGATGGGGATGTCACTTGCCACCATGCCTGCCACCAGATGGGGATGTCACTTGCCACCATGCCTGCCACCAGATGGGGATGTCACTTGCCACACTGCCTGCCACCAGATGGGGATGTCACTTGCCACGCTGCCTGCCACCAGATGGGGATGTCACTTGCCATGCTGCCTGCCACCAGATGGGGATGTCACTTGCCACCATGCCTGCCACCAGATGGGGATGTCACTTGCCACTATGCCTGCCACCAGATGGTGATGTCACTTGCCACACTGCCTGCCACCAGATGGGGATGTCACTTGCCACTATGCCTGCCACCAGATGGGGATGTCACTTGCCACACTGCCTGCCACCAGATGGGGATGTCACTTGCCACGCTGCCTGCCACCAGTTGGGGATGTCACTTGTCACACTGCCTGCCACCAGATGGGGATGTCACTTGCCACACTGCCTGCCACCAGATGGGGATGTCATTTGCCACACTGCCTGCCACCAGATGGGGATGTCACTTGCCACGCTGCCTGCCACCAGATGGGGATGTCACTTGCCACCATGCCTGCCACCAGATGGGGATGTCACTTGCCACTATGCCTGCCACCAGATGGGGATGTCACTTACCACGCTGCTTGCCACCAGATGGGGATGTCACTTGCCACGCTGCTTGCCACCAGATGGAGATGTCACTTGCCACCATGCCTGCCACCAGATGGGGATGTCACTTGCCACCATGCCTGCCACCAGATGGGGATGTCACTTGCCACCATGCCTGCCACCAGATGGGGATGTCACTTGCCACCATGCCTGCCACCAGATGGGGATGTCACTTGCCACCATGCCTGCCACCAGATGGGGATGTCACTTGCCACCATGCCTGCCACCAGATGGGGATGTCACTTGCCACACTGCCTGCCACCAGATGGGGATGTCACTTGCCACGCTGCCTGCCACCAGATGGGGATGTCACTTGCCATGCTGCCTGCCACCAGATGGGGATGTCACTTGCCACCATGCCTGCCACCAGATGGGGATGTCACTTGCCACTATGCCTGCCACCAGATGGTGATGTCACTTGCCACACTGCCTGCCACCAGATGGGGATGTCACTTGCCACTATGCCTGCCACCAGATGGGGATGTCACTTGCCACACTGCCTGCCACCAGATGGGGATGTCAATTGCCACCATGCCTGCCACCAGATGGGGATGTCACTTACCATGCTGCCACCAGATGGAGATGTCACTTGCCATGCTGCCTGCCATCAGAAGGAGGAGGGGGGAACAGCGGTGCGGGCAATGAGAGATGTCATCTCTCTCCCCCGCCGCCGCACCGCTGACATTACTACCTACTCTCGTTTTTTTTAAAAATGGCGCCGGGCGGCGCAATCACGCTACTGCTCATGCGCCGCCCGGCCGAGCGCTTACGAGCTTTCCAGAGCCCGGCCGGCTTCGGAATGGCACATGCGCCGTTGAGTGGTCGGCTCGCGGCCATCTTTTCTATGGGCACTGGTGCCCATAATAGACTTTAATGGGCAGCACGAAAGGGGGGGCGGCCGCGAAGTCGCTGCAGGAGCGGCGCCGCCCCTACACCACTGCCGCCCCGAGGCCTGGCCTCGGTGGCCTTGTGGCAAATCCGGCCCTGCCTGTGCCCAATACAGCCTGGTCTGCCTGTGCCCCATACAGCCCCACTTATGCAGAGGAAGAGGCAAGCCACTTGGATAAGCAGAGAGCGGGATTGCCCGCTGTAATAGCTTTCATTTGAATTTCCTGTCTTCCCGGGGCTCATCGTCACATAGCCCCACCTTTTGGCCCGACGCCTTTGATGACGTCACATGTCCCGCATTGGATCGGCGTTCTGTCTATCAAAGGCAGCGGGCCAAAAGGTGGAGCTATGTGACGTGAGCCCTGGGAACACTGGAAGTTCTAATGAAAGCTCTTACATCGGGCAATTCAGCTCTCTGCTGATACGGACAGCTCGCCTCTTCCTTTCCTCTCTCTTCCCCTGGCTGGGAGACTGTGTCGGCGGTGCTCTTATCCTCACTGGGCCCCACTCAGCTGCGGGCCCCATAGCGCCCGCATGGGTCGCTATGGTGGTAGTTACGTCCCTGCTCACTAAACTGTGCACTGTAAACGAATTGGATATTTTTACATTTTTTTTCTCAGCACCTACGGTATATCTGCTGTATTCATTTTTCACTTCCTCCTCCATTGCAATTGCAATGCCTCCTGGGAAGGGGCGGCAACTTCCTCTGACACTGCTGTTGCTATGGAAACCTGACCTGAAACCTATTACACTGCTTGTGCTGCACTGAGCATGTGTGAGATCTGCAAGGATGAGATCCAGGAAGAAATACGGTCTGGCTTCAGATGCCCACACTTAAGATGGCTACGGCCTGCTGTAAGTTTATAAAATAACAAACTACTGCTATAAACGAACAAAACAGACCTTAGTTTACAGACTAACTTTACTAGAATACATTAAGCTTGTGTATTATAGGGGTATTTTTATTTAAAAAGTATAATTTCGGCTGGAACACCACTTTAAAATATGCTTTATAGTAAAAAAAAATAGCTAGAAACGTACTTAGTTCCTGGTGACTAAGGATGAGTAAATCTGCCTGGGTTTGGTTTGTGAGTTTCATGAATCCTGCATAAAATTCAGTGTTCATGAACTTTAGGGCAATCCCCATTGAAGCCAAATGTTTATTCAATTATGCCTATTTGTATGGCAATTAAGCAAGCTATTATCAAACAAATAGGAAACTGGGCACTGCCATGGGGATCAAGTACAAAAATGTAAAGTAAAAAAAAAAAAAAGGTATTTCTTGCTATATGGAATCATCAGCATATTGTGACAATAAGTCTGCTGTGAGCCCACCCTTTTATAGGGGAGGTGAGGGGCAATACTTTTACCTAAACATTTTTTTTACCTGAATGCTAGGTGCACTAAGGTAAAAAATGTTCCGGCTTTAGAACCACTTTAACTTCTGGCAGCAAATTTGCATCTGCATACTTTAAAGCGGGGTTCCACCCAAGTTTTGAACATTATCTCTATGCATTCTCTTCCTTGCCTAGATGCTGACATGCTGTGTAAAAAAATTTAAATCGCCGTAATTACCTTTTTTTTCTAATCTTCTTAGCACTTCCTGGTTTTCCTCCCATGGGAGTAGGCGTGTTTCTAGCCTCTCCCAGACCTCCCACAGTCCCCTGGGAGCTAGTCTCAGGCTTCCCAGCATGCATTGTGCAACAGCGTCATCACAACATCTCAGTGAATGCTGGGAGCACAGCATTCACCGCATCCAGGAAATACATGCTTGTGGGCTTCAAATGCCCACAATGAAGATGGAAACCGCCTGCAGTGAATTTTATAAGTTATTCTTTACAACGAAATCGGACACAGGCGGACTTATTACACAGAACATGTGAGTAGATAATCATGAGAAGAAAAGTTTGTGAATGAACTCCAAAAAAAAAAAAACGATAGATAGGTGGACCCCCGCTTTAAAAAAAATCACAATTTCATGCTGGAATTCACTGAAAACTCATGATAGCAGGAAACCTGAACCTCATTCCTACTGGTGATCCCTGATGTTTTCTTTTGTGTGGCCAAAAGTAATTTTTAAGTTTATATGTAATATACAGATAAATAAATGCCAATATAAATGTATAATACATGAGAAATTAAAGTGATTGTAAAAGTACACCTTGTAAAACAACCCATTCAGTTTAAAATAGAAATGAAAGGCAAAACATTTTTGTATAGTTATAAAAAAACATTATAAATACCTTTTTTAATTTTTTCACATCTCCTCTGTTCTTAACTGCATACGAGCTGGGGGGAGGAGAAGCAGCAGCACACTGATCTTGACATTGAATGGCTGTGTAGTAGGGAGGTGCCGGGACATGTCTAATCATTGGAAAGGAGTTCACTGAGTTCCTAGCACAGCTAGAAAACTGACCATGGTGTGTTCTGCTGCTTAGTGTGGTCAGTTTTTAATAGGAAAGCAAGGGGACTAGCTGGAACACCAGGGATTTCACATAAAGGAAGCAATACAAAGAGAACAGAATAAGTTCTCATACAAGTACAAGGTACGACATGTTGGGGTAACAAACGGTTTAAAAGACCAAAGTACTTTTATGATAAACTTCTCTATCCCCCCCCCAACCTTGATTTTACTTACCCCTGTACCAGAGCTGAATGCTTGCAAATTTAAGCCCCCTTCAAGTCTGTGAGAGTCAAAAAGGTCAACAGATCCAGAAATAGAGGCAACTGCACCTACAAAATTCTACAATAGAAGTTGAACTTTGTGGCCCTTATCCATCTAAGAAACTTCCCTGTTTGTCCTCTGATGTGATGGGCAGCTTCACTGATTAGCAAGGACCCCCCAGGAGGTGGGACAGGAAGGGACCAGGTTAACCTATATTTACCAGACATCAGAGGGCAGTCAGATGTGCAGGTACAATCTAACCACAGAAAGACCATTTAATACAAAGGTTTTTTTCATAAACATTAACACTTTGATTGCCCAAGTGTGTATGGTTAGACATATTGTGAAAGAAGAGCAGCCAGACACTTCAAGTGCCAGCTTAAGCCCCTATTTACATCTGAGTGTTTTGTCATGCGATTCCTGAAGTACAACAACACTCAAGATGAAGAATCCCCTTGTTTTCAAAGGGCCTGTTCACAGCTAAGCTCTGGGTTGCGATAAGCGCAAAAAAATACATAAGCTTTTTTGGGGCAGAACCATGCATTTTTAGCCCTATTAACTTTACTGGGTGCACCTGAAAAACACTTGAGAAGTGTATGTTTTTGTGCCTACCTCAGGCGCTCACATTTAAAAAAGTCTATAGGGGCAAAATATGGGATTATACTCCTGTAATACACCCATACAGACAAGCAAAATACATATCTCTAAATTGTAGGTATCGTTTATAATTACTGCGCTGTCCCAAAAACAAGTGATACCAAATGAGTGATTGAAAACAAGAAATAGTAAATATGAACAGCTGCGACTTTGCTGCAAGATACAAACATCAATAAACAATTTTCCAATTCCAAGCCGCGCTATAAACTAAGCAAGTGACACATGTGTTACTGTGACATTATACACATAAAAACAGTGAAAAATGGCTAATCAAATAATAAATGATTGATAGTCCATTTAAGTTGATATTCAATATCCTCAAAGTGATTATCGCACACAACAGCCAAGAGTAGTGATAAAAGAAAAGGATCTGTCTTCCACCTCCACACAGACTGCCGCTTACCAGCTCCAATGGATCTATTAATTATAGGAGATCGTATGCGCCTGTGGCTTGATACCCAGCCCCGGGCCTTTAGTTGATTCACAATCATGATCTCAGCGCTTTTACAAGAGTATGTAGCCCAATCAGGGGGTTAATGGCAGATGTTTCCCAAAAAAGAATAATATAAAAGCTTCCATAGCGTAAAACAGTATGGTATTTATTATATAAAAAAGGTAACAGGTATTGCACTTACATTTAAGTAAAACTTGATATGCAGAGTGTATGCATCAAAGCAGAATAAAAATATAAAGCCGACCAGCTCTCTGTAGCTGCCCGTGGTTCTGGGACTTCCGTGTATCGTGGTGACATCAGCACGTCGCACTTCCCTATGGTTTCGTCACACCTGACGTCGTCCTGGGGCACCAGAAAAATATCTCAAAATTGCCTGGCTGCGCTGATGCTAAGTGTGAATGGATGCTAACTTTGGGGTAATTAATAGTCACCAGCTGATAAAATCTAACTTCATCTAGTTGGCCAAGGGATGTCTGGACAAGTCAAAGAGTGCTCACAGTCATATAATTTTTCCCAGTCTAGCCATAACCAACCATATTGGTCCAAGCAAGAGGTGAGCTTGGGTGCTTTCTAATCCAAACTCTAAATTCCCACTTTTTGCACTCAAATGAGCTATGGGCTGGGTTATTGATCCGGGAATTACCCAGCCTGCAGCTCAGTGGAGTACAAAAAGTAGGAGTTCAGCGTTCGGGTTAGGGATGAGTTTGGAGGACACCTGAGCTCATCTTTAGTCCACACCTATCCATCCACCTTTGTCAGGGAATGTTGAGAAGAATCCTGCTTGGTATCTGTGACAGGGAACGATTGGATCCTGTGGATGAAGGACCTCTGTTTGCCAGTTTCTATATCTTAAAAATGTTTCTATGTAATGCCATCTGTTCCACAAACAATTAAAAGAAAACTGATATCACAAAAACAGTTATTGATTCTCCGCTTTCTGTTTGCTAACAATTATCTGTTCTAAGCAGTACTCAGTTTAAAAAAAAGTAATTTTAATGAGACTCCAATCAATATCTATATAAAAAAATAGCAGACCATTCTAAGTATTGCCAGAGAGAAATAGCACTGAAATGTTTAGCAGATAGGAATAAATATTAGATTGGTGTTAAATCTTATATTGCTGGAAAATAACACCAGGAATGTTTATTCCTCCCAGAGGAAAGAACCTGCCCAGAGAGGAAAGCCAATCTATCACACATTAACACCCTCCTGCTGAAGATTCTGATAAACTAGGAGATGTTTATCTCTACAGAATCGAAGGATCATTTTAACTCCATTTTGGCAAAGTACTCAAGTGCGGTAATAAATAAAGAGGAGATGTTTGAGTCTGGTAATCTATTGGGCTGATAGGAGACAGATACTAATGTTTCTCTGAATAATTCTGTATGTACATTGGAGACTGATGAGTCCGATTGCGACTACGGAAAAATGTAATTATTCTAATGTAGTGTCTCTAAAAAAATTAAAGGAGAATGACAGACCGGATAAAAAGGCTTTTCTTTTTAGCTTGATCATGAGCTGTAACAAAGGTTAAGGTGAATTTTTCTTATGATTGCCTACTTGTTCTTAATGTATAACTAAACCCAAAAACAAAAATGTTCTATACTGCGGCTTACCAGTCCTCAGATGTGATGGCTGCATTCATTTTTTTTTTTCAGAAATTTTTTAGCAAGTACGGAAACTACCTGTTGTCTTTCCCCAAATTCAGTGCCCATGTCACTTCCTGTGAGCTGAACTGGAAGAAAACACAATCTTATCTTTCTTCTGTAAACGACTAATCCCATCACCTCCCATGTGATGGAGATGAACAAAGGTAGACATGTTTGAAATCCAGCCTGGGTGGCAATCATGCTCCCTTTAATAGATACAGGGAAGGAGTGAGCATTTAAGGCCACTAATCTGAGCACTAGTAAGCTGCGATATATTACATTTTTATTTTTGGGTTTAGATACTAACTTTAAAATAAATGCCAGAGTACACAGAGCGACGGGGGTAACTATATGATTTCCCTGCACATGACCGCTATTCCAGTAATACTACAATCTACTATATTTGCTTAACTCCGCTTTCAATGTTTTTGTATGCCATAACCTATAGCGTCCCCCCACCAATTTCTAAGCCCACGGTGTGATTGTCAACCCAGACAGGTTCATAGATATGCATGGTGGCTTCAATATGGGGAAGCTCTGCTTGTTTGCCTCCCCCTCTCGGCTGACACGTTTGGCACCTTTTTTTTGGGGGGCCATCCACAAAGTGCAGAGTGCTTCGAGTATATGCAGCAGGGAACCAGCTGTGAAGCCACAAGGCCGGTCTCCCTGAGCTGAGATGGCAGCGACAGCACCTGAGAGCGGATTGAAAAGTCTGCTCGGGTGAAGACACCGCTGGGTTCGTGGACAGGTAAGTGTCAGATTAATGTCCCAGTATTAAAAGTCAGCAACTACAGTATTTTATTCTGAAGGAGCCTGGAGCTCCGCTTTAATGCCATCCAAGAGACTATAGTGCAGTCTGGCTCTCCGCAATTTATCTAGCTTTTGCTTTGGCAGTTACTTCCCCTTTGGGGTTCTGAATGCCCATGTTTGGGGGGCAGGAGTGTCTCTATGAAACATTGGGTTTGATTTACTAAAGGCAAATAGGCAATTCACTTTGCAAAGGAATTTTTCCCTACCTTAGGGAATGTAAGTAAGTTCTGTTGACTTTCAACATCCAATCATGTGCAAGCAAATCTAGTGTTTTATTATTTTTTTTGCATGTGATTGGGTATCAATAGCAAAGTGAATTTTTACCACATTCAATAAACTAGGGGAAAATTCCCTTTGCAAAGTGAACACTGTCTTTGCCTTTAGTAATCAGTCCTATTGTTCAATCAATCAATCAATCAATCAATACCCACCACTAATTATCCAAAAACTGCATTGCAACATGTTATCCTGTTGGGGAGGTTCACTTACCCTTTTTCATTGTCATTGTTATGCTTACGACTGGAGTTCCTGACCTACGTACTAACTGCATCCCCAAGATCATTGCCTGTAATGCTTCAGGCAGTGAACTATGTTGGATTGTGTGGATCACAGCTTCGGAAGTCTATGAATACTATATTCTTAACAGTTAACTTTAACCTTAACAGCTATCAGGTAGGAAGACTCAGATAAGTTTGGAAATACAATTGGTTTTATTTAGAGTGGTAATACACAGCCACAACGGGGAGCTTCAGATGCAACTTAAGCTTAGTAGCACTACACAGGAATAAAGTTTATAGGAAACGTAAAGATACTTGCAGTGAGTGGATTCCTGGTGATGGGGGTCACCCAGTGGCTTCTTGAGAGATGTACTGGTCTCTTATGTGGAAAGGAACAGGTAAGGTTTTCTTCGGGCAAAGTAAGTAGACTGTGGGTAGGGCAGAGGAGAGTCTCTGACTACTAGAGAGGAAGGGGCTCTGTCCGGCCCAACAAGTGGAAGTTGGAGGGGCTCTGTCCGGCCCAAAAGTGAGGTGGAAGACGGGGCTCTATCCGGCCCAAAAGTGAGATGATAGTCGGGGCTCTGACCGGCCCAAAAGAGAGATGATAGTCGGGGCTCTGACCGGCCCAATAGAGAGAGATGACGGTAGTCTTCTGTTGGAGATCTTTACCTGGCATCAGGTTCTTAGCACAAACGTCAAGCAAATGGTGTTGACTGTTTAAGTAGGGACAAGAGGAGGAGCCGGGTGATGTCGTTGAGACGTCAGAGGAGGAGCCGGGTGATGTCGTTGAGACGTCATCAATCTGCAACGGAGTTTGTGGAGATATCAGAGCTCCCAGTGGAAAGATAAGAATATTGCAGGAGAAATGTCGAAGCCTCCAGTGGAGGGATAAAGACATTACAGGAGAAATGTCGGAGCCTCCAGTGGAGGGATAAGGACATTACATTACCTCAAGGTGTAGCCAACTGTCCCATAAAACCCTTCAGCATGTTCTCTCTGTAATAGAAAGTTTCCTCCATAGGCGTGCGCACAGGGTGTCCTGGTTGTGCCTAGGATTAGGTTGTCCCTAATCACCCCCTGCACCAGTAGCATACTGTAGGTTGGCTGCATCTGTCATGGAGTCCCATGGACATTCCAACAGAGCCCAGCCAGCCTAGCAGTCTAGCCCCTCTCCACTTAACCCTTCTTTCTTTCTTTCTTTCTTTCTTTCTTTCTTTCTTTCTTTCTTTCTTTCTTTCTTTCTTTCTTTTTCTCCATCTTTCCAAACGGCCAGCTTTTATCGAACATACACATGGGCCAAATGTCAGACGTTTTTTATTGAACCAGCCAATTTTTCCTGACATTTGGCTCGTGTCTACTAGGCACAAGTGTAACTTTTTTCTGGTAGTCCTTATTTACATTGCTATTGTTAGTGCTTCAGTCTAAAAAGTTTAACACAAGTTTTCAAGTTTGTTAGTTATTTTGCTGAGAGTTTTCAAGTTACAATTCTAGCAGTGCGCATAAATCCCACAGAGAGACTTCAAAGTCCCTTTGTCACTTGCTTTTATACTGGCCATAGACAGATCGAAATCCAGCTGCTTCACATGAGCGTGTGGCCTTGCCTGTTCAATAGTCAATCGATAGATTGCCTTCTGTTGAACAGACAGGCTGAATCAATCAGTGGCTGCAGCTGGTGATCCTATTTTCAGAATACAATGTTCTGTTGGGGAGGCATTGGGATTCCACCATTCACCTCATTTGTATGGATGGAGGAATCTGTTTTTTTTTTTCATTCAGCCTGCTGATTGAACTAAAAATCTACTCATCTAATGCCAGCTTCAGTGCAAACATTTTCGTGTTGATCTTAGGAATTGAAATTAACTTTCAGTGGTGGTTCTAAAGTCTAAATGTTTTTTACCTTAACTCATTCTTTACATTAAGGTAAAAAATGCCCCACAACTTCTCTTACCCCTATCCTTAAACACTTATCTGGTGCCATGTACTCGCTCCAGTGTTGTCTCCGGCTCCAGCATGGCTTACCGGTGCTGTGTGTGTCTGTGGACACACACAGCCTGGCTCAGGAGTGCACACACAGATGCCCCCTTAGCACCTGGCTCCCGCAGAAGGCACCCAGAGGTGGAAGGAGCGGACAGTGCCAGCAAGGAACTGGCAGAAGAGGAGGAAAGAGACCTTTCTCTGCACACAGAGAAGTATTATTTTTTTTTAAATGGAAGCCTTCAGTGTCACTTTAACATAGAGCGGAGTTGTGGATCACATATCAGGACCCTAATGCCCTGTACACACAGTCGGACATTGATTGGACATTCCGACAACAAAATCCATGGATTTTTTCTGAAGGATGTTGGCTCAAACTTGTCTTGCATACACACGGTCACACAAAGTTGTCAAAAAAATCTGATCGTTCTAAACGCGGTGACTTGAAACACGTACGTCGGGACTATAAACGGGGCAGTAGCCAATAGCTTTCGTCTCTTCATTTATTCTGAGAATGTGTGGCATTATGTGCGTCGGATTTGTGTACACACTATCGGAATTTCCGACAACAGATTTTGTTGTCGGAAAATTTTATAGCAAGCTCTCAAACTTTGTGTGTCGGAAATTCCGATGGAAAATGTGTGATGGAGCCTACACACAGTCGGAATTACGGACAACAAGGTCCTATCACACATTTTCCGTCGGAAAATCCGACCGTGTGTACAGGGCATTACAGTTTTCAAGCCAATGACCAAATATGCTATGAATTTTCATTTGCTCTGTTTTGTTAATTTACTTTTGGCGGATTATGGTACTTTTCAAACATAAAGATATTGAATAATGTCTGCATGTTCTACCACTTAACCATAGGTGTCTTTGTATCATAAGAATTGCATGAGTCGATGTGCTCCTAGAGGTGATCATTTAGATAAACTTTAGAGAGACAGAGAGGAATTGTGTCCTTATAAAGGAAAGAACACATTACTGTGGATATTATAAAATATAATCAAGCCTGAAAAAAACAAATAGATCTTGAATCCAATAGTGGCAGAGGAGCTGAAGAGACAATAGGAATTTTTCTTTGTGTTAAAACCTTTGCCAAGAGACTGAGCCTGTTCACATACTTTTAATGAAACCGGATGCCGTAGCAAAGAATATACTCATAAGACAAAGAAAACAAGCTTTACAACAGCTCCATTATAACCCATATTAGAGCTGCACGATTCTGGCTAAAATGAGAATAACGAATTTTTTGCTTAGAATAAAGTTTTCAATTCTCGCGGCATAAGATAATCTTGCACATTATACAAAAAAATTGGGCCGACTTTACTGTTTTTTACAGTGTGACATAAAATATTGCAACAACTGCCATTTTATTCTCTAGGATCTCTGCTACAAAAATATATATAATGTTTGGGGGTTCTGAGTAATTTTCTAGCAAAAAATACTGATTTTAACTTGTAAGCAACAAGTGTTAGAAAAAGGCTTAGTCTTTAAGAGGTTAAACTGACCTCATTTACAGACCGAAGTTCATCCCTTTGATCTAAAAGAACTAAATGTTACTTTGGATCTCTTCTCTATCTCTCGGCACTGACGAATGTTGATAAACATTTTGCCAGATTTTTTTTTTTTTTTTACAGCTCTGCTCTGCACTGTTTACATAGAATCGCAGAAATGGCTGATTAGGATCGAGAAGGGGGTTAAATCGAGATCATGATTTTTTTTAACGATTAATTGTGCAGCTCTAACCCATCCATATAGGCAATTTTATCACCCTTAATTCCAAGTTTGTCCTTCACTAGAGCAATACAATACCCATACAAATCCAGACTTTCTATAATCCTTATTACTGCTGTATTAAAAGTAAACAGGTACATGCTTTTCCCTTAACATGCATGAGTGCAACCAAAGGCAATACGATTTCATATACGTTTGGTAGAATAATTCACTAAATGGTATACAATGGAGGTTGTGTATTTTTTTTCTTAGAAAATTTTAAAGCAGTACTAAACCCAAAAACAAAAATGCATTACATTGCAGCTTACTAACTCTTATGCCCCGTACACACGGTCGGACTTTGTTCGGACATTCCGACAACAAAATCCTAGGATTTTTTCCGACGCATGTTGGCTCAAACTTGTCTTGCATACACACGGTCACACAAAGTTGTCAAAAAAATCCGATCGTTCTAAACGCGGTGACGTAAAACACGTACACACGATCGGAATTTCCGATTTTGTTGTCGGAAAATTTTATAGCCTGCTCTCAAACTTGTGTGTCGGAAATTTCGATGGAAAATGTGTGATGGAGCCTACACACGGTCGGAATTTCCGACAACAAGGTCCTATCACACATTTTCCGCCGGAAAATCCGACCATGTGTACGGGGCATAAAATGTGGTAGTTGCAATACAAATATAATATGATAAATATAAATATAAAAACAGGTGTTCTAATTCCTCTCCACTTTATCCAAAATGAAAAAAAATAAATATTTGCCTTTAGTTATACTTTAAAGTCATTGTAAAGCTTTGTGTTTTATTTTTTTTTTAAATAACAAACATATCATACCTACTTCCACTGTACAGCTCTTTTGCACAGAGTGGCCCCGATCCTCCTCTTCTGGGGTCCCTCAGCGGCTCTCGCGGCTCCTCCTCGCATCAGATAATCCCCTATCAGAAGCGCTCTTCCAGGGGGTTAACTTGCAGGCGTGCTCCCGAGTCCGGCATTTGGGTCCATAGACACGAATGCCGGGCTTGGCCCCGCCCCCGGCCCCCACGTCATTGGATTTGATTGACAGCAGTGGGAGCCAATGGCTTCGCTGCTATCAATCTATCCAATCAAGAGCCAGGACCCCATGCAGAGAGGGAAACCACGTCTCCACCGAGAGAATTACAGGGCTCAGGTAAGTAAAACAAGGGGCTGGGGGGCCAGTCACTGACAGAAGTTTTTTCACCTTAATGCATAAGGTTTACAACCCCTTTAAGTATTGGAAAGCTGCAATATAGTAATTTTTTTTTTTGCTTTGTTTTTTTTGAGGGGGGGAGGGGGGCGTTCAATACCACTTTAATATAAACAAACAAGAGAATATTAACTCAAGGTAAGGGTAAATCTTATAGGGATAGATCATCTTTTCAGAAAAAAATGAAAAGGTGAACTGACACCTTAAAACCTCCCCATCCTCATGATCCCTGCTGTATTTACTTTCATGGGTGATGAGCTGTTAGTGCCCACACATCTGGTGTTGCAGCCCAGGAATTTGAAATTCCTACTCTTCTTCCCCTTCTTTCTTTAGGGCTTCTGGGTGAAAAAACGATTCTGATTGGTCAGTGCTGGCATGTGACTGCTTTAACCAAACTGAATCTCGCTGATCTACGTGGAAGTCCTATATTTAAAAGTAGAAGAAGAAGAACTGAGATTTTGAAACCCCGGACTACTACACTTCTGCGTGGGCACTGATAAAAGGTAAGTACAGGGGGCACCGGTGGAGGAAGTGTGGAGGGTGTAGGGTGTTAGTTCGTCTTTTAATTTTTTTTGTGAAAAGGTGAACTTACACTTAGAAGTAGTAGTAAAGCCTTGCATTTATATTTGTATGCACAGGTTGAGCAAAGGAGAATAGTTGCTTACTTAAAGGGACACTAAAGGTTCAGGTTTTTTTTAAAAATAACAAACATATCATACTTACCTCCATTGTGCAGCTCAGAGTGGCCCCGAAACTGCTCTTCTGGGGTCCCCTGGCAGCTCCTCCCTGCATCAGATAACCCCCTGGGAGAAGCGCTCTCCCGGGGGTTACCTTGCGGGCCTGCTCCTGAGTCCAGCATTCGCCGTCCATAGACGCCGAATGCAGGACTCAGCCCCGCCCCCCGGTGGCCGCGTCATTAGATTTGTTTGACAGCAGCGGGAGCCAATGGCTGCGCTGCTATCAATCTATCCAATCAAGAGCCGAGAGCCCCCTGCAGAGAGAGAGAGAGCACGTCCCCGTGGAACAAGTTCGAGGGTTCAGGTAAGTAAAACGGGGGGGCTGGAGGGCCGGTCACTGACAGGTGTTTTTTCACCTGTCATAGGATGCATTAAGGTGAAAAAACACGAACCTTTAGTGTCCCTTTAAATAGAAGTTCAGAAACACTTTTCATTTGGAGGGTTTAGCACAGCAACCTCTGGGCTGCTTCTCCAGGGTTCCGGTTGCACGCTCATTACTTCTTAGAAAGTCCCCCTAATCCCCCTCCTCAAGACTACATGTCTTACTACAGATAATTCCAAGTTTATCCTTCACTGGATCAATAAAATACCCATATATATCCAGAAATTCCATAATCCATGCTTCAGTTATATATAAAGTAGTAAACACATACATGTTATTCCCTAGACATATGTATGTACAGCCAAAGGCAATATAGATATGGATGTTTGCTAGAAGAATTCAGTAAATGTTGTTTATTTTTTTATTTTTTTATTGCAGCAGGGTGACTTAAGACTATACAAGGTGCCAACATCCAAATATTCACATAAGTATAAGGGGAAAAAAAGGTGATGGGTACTTTAAAGGCACCATATATTATTAACAAACTAGATCATAAATCAACAAAGCTTTATTATTATCAGATTAAAAGCATAAAGTGGAAAGGTCCTTCACAGGCCTTATACTGTTAAACATCATATATTGCTCACAAAAACATTGTTGTGTGTGGCATAACACGTACCAACATATTCATCCCATGCATAACATATAGTGCCTACATGCCCGACTTGTTTCAAAACTTGCTCTTCCTCAGGGAAAATACGTTGGACCTTCATAATAAAAATAAAGAATATAGTAAAATATGTGTGCAGAAGGTAAAAATGTGTTTGTCATGGGCCTAATAGAAAGGATCTATGCAAAATTGTTGGCACTGTTTGTTGCAGTAATTGTAATTATTGTGATTTTGTGAATACTAACAGAAATTGTACATTACCCAATGGTGATAAATACAATCCATGTCACTTTGTTAACTGTTGTACTGAGGGTGTCATATATCTGTTATGCTGTAATTGTGGAAGTTTCTACATGGGAAAAAGAGACAGTGGTGGAACAGGATCCATGATAATGTCTATGCTATATATCTCCCACTAGTCAGATATGTGGGACAGGTCCACCACTACCACTTCCCACACATCTTCCTGATTGTTCCCTAGAACATACTCATCCCGATCCCCGTGGGAGAGACTGGGACAAGGCATTATTGCAAATGGAATTGCTCTGCATTCAAAGATTTAAAGCAACTAAGGTCCCTGGGTTACAGGAGGCTGTGAGTTTTCAGCCCTTTCTAGAAGGGTAGTCTTCCAAAATTTATAAGCATATAAAAGTTGATTAGGGCTCCTCCGCTGTTAATTGAAACTTAACAATACACATTTAATTTTTTTTTTTTTTTTTTTTTATTGTGTAATACTTGTGTCAATTTGTTCATTTAACAGTGCTTTTCTACTCATAGTTATGTATGTAACCCATATCCTTTTTTGGTTTGTTGCTTTTGTATCTTGTTTATTTTTTGCATTCAGTGTGTATACCTTCTGTATCCCCAATTTATTGCTGTAGTGGGTGTTTTTTTGGGGGGATGGTGTTGTGCATTGCTTGGCACGGGTAGCCTCTGCACTCTTGGCTGCTGTTTGGTATGCTGGAGAGTGCTGGGCTTGTGGTGGGATCTGTGTGAAGGATTGGTGGCCTGGTTTGTCTTCCAGTGCCCTGTGCTTGGGCAGGGGTTTTTGGTTCCGGTCCCCCCTCCATAGGCCTGCCCGGTTCTGGCTATCGGGAACGCAGTCTTGCTTTCCAAGATGGCTGTCTCGTGCCATGCATACATGTGACATCACTGTGGTAATTTTGCCCATGTTGAACATGGTGTGCATGTGCGGAGGTGGATCCAACCGCAGGCACTCGTCATGGAGTTTTGGGAGTTTGTTGTGTAATGAGGACAGGCTTGCCGGCAGGCCGCGACTCTATGAATGAATTAATGAATGAATGAATGAATGAATGATTTGTAGAGCGCTGCAAATGCGAACTGAATCGCCTCAAGGCACTAGATGCGTTCTCTGTTGTCAGCTTTATGGTTGCGCAGCTTCCAACGGCACCTCCTCTTCCTGTTTAGGGATATATAAGGGGTCTGTCTTGAGGTATGGCTGCTACTGCTGTCCTCCTCCATGTTTTGGGTTGGCCATGTTCCCCTGCCTGTAATGTGAAGGTTTATTTGGCTTCAATTATATATTATTTTGATTCATAGAGTACTACCTACCTTTGTTTAATTCCTTTGGGGTTCTGCACCTGTCCCTGTGTTTTTTTGTGTATTTTATGTTATTTCAGTGCCTTTGTGTGTGCAGGCAGTCCCCTCCTCTGCTTTGGCCATGATGGGAATACACAGAGTGCCGTGTTTTTAATCAATTTTCGCATGCTGTTCTTTCATAAATTGTGTTTATCTTTTATTCATCATCTTTGTAAGTGGACCAAAGTGAGGTGTAACCCAAAATTAATACTATTATCACATTTTTTTTGTAATTAAATTTGTATGCACAGGTTTAGAAAAGGACAAAAGGTGGTTACTTACAGAGAAGTCCAGAAATACTTCAATGTGCAGTATTTACCACCACAGCCTATGAGCTACTTCCTTGAGCAGCTGGCTGGGGAGCATGCACTAATTGCTCAATCCCCCTCCTTGGGACTGTCAGTGCAGGCAGTATCATAACGAAGACTAAGAATCTCTCTCCGAGGAGCGAATGTGAAGGGGTGGCTCCATGGGACCAAGCAAGGCAGCAGAGCCACCTGAGGGCCAGGAACCTGGAGCAGTTATCTATGGGCCTGCTTAACTGAGAGGATGGGTAGGCTTTAGAAGAGAAAGTGTAGCAAGCAAAGTAAGTACTAAGGTTAGCTGCTGAAATTAAAAATAAAATTTGGGGGTTTGATAATTCTTTATGTGTATTTCCACTTTTGCAGCCAAAGTTGGATAACACCTACTTTATATTTGTTACATGTTCCCATTCACATAGTATAACTTGCTACTTACCTATTTACTTGCTCTTTTCTAAAACCGCCAAAACTGAAGTGTTCCACTTATAATTTAAGGAAGAGGCTAGGAGTAATGTTCACCATAATTAACCCTGTTTGTGCTGTGCTGGCAGATATCAATTACCAGATGTACACTAGCTGTGCCCACTATCTGTCCTAACAAAGGGTTTAAGTAAGATTTTAAGGCTAGGGTGCTACATTATATGTTAATGTACTTATAAACCAATCTGTCCCTAGCAAGTCTGAACGATATAAGCTGTTTTTAGAATCCTATGTCTACTCTGCTCCAAAGGAAGAACTAAAAAAGGTAAGAATTACTAATTACTAAAATATTTTGTGGCATGCTGTGTAAATGGGAACACTTAAGAGACATATAGCACGGGCTTCACAAATTTGATCTCAAATTCAGTACTCACCCTGCTTGATGCCTCTTCCTTTCCAAAACCCTATCCATCTTGGAGGTGGAAATACACTTTAAACAATTACAACAATCATTATCCTGTACTAACTAAATTCATAGAACAAAGATGCATACCTGCAGGTTTCTTTCTGAACGCCATGAATCTGCTTATTTATGCAAACTCCAACCCAAGCTGGAAAAATTGGGGGTGAAAACACTAGCTCTTGGGGATGGTGTGTGTGTGTGTGTGTGTGTGTGTGTGTGTGTGTGTGTTTGTTCTCTACTATTGTGAATCTGTCCACTACCATCCTTAAGTCTAAGGCTGGCCATAAATTATACAATTCTCTTGTACAATTTTCCTTTAGATTTACCCATACCATATAATATGAGGTCAAACCTAAACACTTTCAGTTTGTATGCAATCAGGCAGATCCTTGCACTACATAGTTGAAGGTAAATGTAAAGGAAATCGAAAAAGAAAATTGTATCATGCATGGCAGTGTTTCTCAACCAGGGTGCCACGAGCGCAGACCTCGGTTTACCATGGTGCAGATAGGCCAGCTTCCAGCACAACAACAACCAATAACACCTTATGGATCAGAGGCATCAATGACTTTGATCCAGGGCAGGCAACATGCAGGGCCTTCCCCAGCATTTAGGAGAAGACGGAAGTCCACCTCCTCCAGACCTTCTCCACTTCCCACCCTCTCGTCCTCTGGCACACTGCTGGAGCGAAATTAGGGCTCTGACATGAGACCATGTAAATGGGAAGCTCTGTGATGGGGGACTGTGCAAATGTTGGACTCCGATTATATGGAAGACCTCTGACATGAAGGGGGTCCTCTGATGGGATCTCTGAGGTAAGGGGGGGGCTCTTATGTAATGGGGGAGCTTCTGTTGTAAGGCTACTTTCACAATGAGGTGCTTTACAGGTGCTATAGCACTAAAAATACCGCCTGCAAAAGCGCCTGTAAAGCATGTCTCCTGTCTCCAGTGAGACATGCTTTCACACTGGAGCGGTGCGCTTGCAGGACGTTAAAAAAAGTCCTGCAAGCAGCATCTTTGCAGCACTTTAGAAGCGGTTTATACGCCGCTCCTAAAGCGCCCCTGTCTGCTTTGCGAGCGCTTTTAACCCTTTATTCGGCCACTAAAAGTGCTCCGCTAGCGGCCAAAAATCACTTTTAAAACAACGATAAAGCGCCGCTAAAACTTTACCGCCGAAGCCCTCGCGCCTCAGTGTGAAAGTGCCCTAAAGGGGGAATCTGATATGAACTTAATTTCATTAAGGCAGTTGTTTGCATCGTCCTAGGGTCATGTTTCCCCATGAAATCTAAACATTTTTTTTTTTTTACTGGGGTGCCTTGAGATTTTGCATACTTTTAAAGGGTACCACAACTGAAAAAGGTTGAGAATGCCGATCTAGAGATATAAAGTTACTCAGCTGTCTAATACAGTTTTATGTGGCAAACACCATCATAGCCAAGTAAAGGATTTCTACTGCAAAACTCTCAGTAATAAAAAGACATGTTTTTGCTGTTTTGCTTCACTACCTGATTTTACATTAGGTAGTGAAAGAATAAAATGGAATATCAGGCAAAAAGGTAAATGTATAATTAAAATACATATTGATTTACTGCCTTACCTGTTAAAGCATTTCTTACTTTGGCCAGGTATTCTTGTAATAAGCATACTTCTGCCTTCTACTACCCAGGAAGATCATGCAGCTATTTCTTAATTTAACAGTACAGCATGCTGTCTTAGCTTTACTATTTCATGTTCAGTTTCTTGTTAATTGGACAGAGGTGATGATGCTGATTAAATGCCCAATAGGGATGCCCGGAGGTGAAGAGGTGATACTGGAAAGTGCATTGCTGAACCAGAAAATATGTGAGCCACCAGACTGATAACAGATTTACACATTTAAAAATATATATATGCATTTCGACTATTTCTTTAGGTGTTTGATCAGAAGTCTCAATAACACCTGTGCTTATTTTTCACAGGGTTAAAAATTAAGGGGACCCAAGACTAATACTACAACCTAGAAGAAAACGTGGTAAATGTAACCCTTTTGTGATAAGGATCACTGAAGCTTAGTTAATCGGACCAAATGTAACCGTATCGATTAACCTAACTATAATTCTATGACTAATTTGTCAATTTAACATCCGGTCCTGAGAAGCAGGGATCCGCACAGTTGTTCATTCCTAGTTGCATGCTACAAAATTCACATTCTCATGACATGGGGCATTAGATGTGAGGAATTAAGAAGGTGTATTGTTGTTACCAGGGCGTTTTTTCATTGGCAATGTGGTGGATTGAAGTTCTGGCACTTCCAGCACTAAATGTATGTGATGAAAAGGGGTGCTGGGGTATGCTGGAGGCTCTACTGATGCTGTCTGCTGTGGGATCTATTGTTGCAGGGGCAATTGTTGTTCGGAGGGATCTACTGTTTTGGTCCTGGAAGTTCTATTCATTCTGGCTGCTGAGATATCTATTGTTGCTAGCAGGGGTCTATTGTGCTTGGGTGGTTCTATTTTTGTAGGGGTCTATTGCTGGGGGGGGGGGCTATTGTTGCTGGGGGATCTATTGTTGCTGGCTACAGGGAATCTATTTTACTGCTTTTCTTACTATCATTAAACATTACATACAAAATACATAGCACCACAAAATGATACTTGGTTCTGTATTCTCTAAAAGAAGCGGTACTGGGAGGTGAGTAGGGAGTGGAACCAAAGAACAGTGCTCAGAGGTGGGTAAGGGGTGGGGAAAAGGGGTTACCCAGAAAGGGGGTGTTCCAGCACCTATTCTCTGAGAAAAAAGCCCCGGTGATTGCAAATTGATTAACCTACATAGCCCAGAGCCTAAAGAACTATTCCAGCCATAAAAGCAAAATAAAAAATTCAAGTTTCATCTGTATCCCCATGAAATGTGTTTTGTTCATCTTTAAAGCGAACCCACGTCAAGGGAAAGTATATTTAAATAACAACAACCCCAAAATGTAGGCACCAAAAAGTCTTAAAGTAGCAATAAAGGCAAACTTTTTTTTTCATTTTGGATAAAGCAAGTCAGTTTATTTATTGCCATCTGTTCCCCATTGGGGAGATTTCCCTTCACTCTTTGTCTCAACAGGAAGTCAGAAAATGTATCCAAAGTGATGGAAATCCCTGGTTGTCACTCAGTGATGGTGGTCACCAGAAAAAGTCGAGAGGGTAAATCTCCCTAACTGGGACACAGACAGCAATAAAAACCTGACAGGTGTTCTAATCCCTCTCTACTCTCCCTAAAACTAAACAAAATGTTTTGCATTTAGTTATATTTTAGGTGTCTTATGTGTGCTTGATAGTTCCCTGAACCCTGGTGCTGATTTCCTTATCTTCACTGTGACACAAGCCTCCCCCACTACTGTTCCACATACCAATGTTCCACATACCAAAGGTGAGGAGCTAGCCAAAGCTTCCAGTCATAGCTAAAATAGAAACCCATGTAAAAAATGTGTTTGAGGGATTTCCATGGTGCACACAAGGAATATGGATCTAATTTGTGGATATTCCAGTACCTTAAGGTTCCTGTTTTTCATTATAAAGGTTCACTTTAGAGCTGATGTGTCCTTATTTAACATCCACAACTATGGCTCTAGAGGTGTTACTAGTCTACTGACTTATTTAAAGTTTGCCATGCTGTTTAAACTCATCACCCACCCAAAATGCATTTGATATGGTGCTGCCGTAACTAGACATGTGCAATTCGTTTCGGTAGGAATACAAATTCAGACTAATTTTTGGTTATTGGTTATTAATGAAGGAGTAACGAATTTAATTGAAATACATTAAAATTAATTATTTTTGCTTTCTAACGAATTCCAAATTTTTGGAACAATTCGAATTCGGATCGGTCGAAAAATGATCAACCGATTTGAATTCTGTGTGAACAACCGATGACTCATCAGCTGTCAGCGGCTTCCCCACTGACAGCTGAAATGTAAACAAAAGAATGTCGGCAATAGAACATTCAGAGAAAGAAACTGTGTGGGGTTCCCACCACCCAATCCATGCCAGGCCCTTCGGGTCTGGTATGGATTTTAAGGGGGAAGCACATGCCAAAATTAAAAATAAAAACTGCGAGGGGTCCCACCCAAAATCCATACCAGATCCTTATCGGAGCTTGCAGCCTGGCAGGTCAGGAAAGGGGGGGACGAGCGAGCACCCCTCCCTCCTGAACCATACCAGGCCACATGCCCTCAACATGGGGGGATTCTTTGGGGCAGGGGAGCTCTGCCCCTCCACCCCAAAGCACCTTGTCCCCATGTTGATGGGGACAAGGGCCTCTTGCCCACAACCCTAGGGTGTGGTTGTGGGGGTCTACGGGTGGGGGGCTTATCGGAATCTGGAAGCGCCCTTTGACAAGGGCACCCCCAAATCTCAGCCTCCTCATGTGAATGAGTGAATGAGTATGGGGTACATAGTGCCCCTATCTATTCACCAAAAATGTGTACAAAGTCAATAAAGACAGTACACAAGTTTTTGACAATACCTTTATTAAAAAATAAAAAAAAATAAAAAAATAAAAAAACCTCCAAAAAACCTCCAGTCTTATCAAAGGCTCCCTGCCGACTTCCTGCTCTTTGTGACTTCACCGACCAGGGAATACTGGGTTGATGATGTCACAAGGCGGACAGGGTCACCCGCTGGAGGAGCAGGCAGTCGGCAGGGAGCTGTCTTCAATGAAGGTGGAGGGCGTTAGATGGATCTGGGACATTGTGTTTTAATTTTTAATAAAGGCCTTTTCAAAAACGTTTGTACTGTCTTTATTCACTTTGTACACTTTTTTGGTGAGTGCGTACCCCATACTCATTTACATAGGGGCGCCGGGATCTGGGGGACCCCTTATTAATGGGCACTTCCAAATTATGGTAAGCCCGCAGACCCCACAACCACCACCCAGGGTTGTGGGAAAGAGGCCCTTGTCCCCATCAACATGGGGACAAGGTGCTTTGGAGTGGGGGGGCAGAGCCCCCCTGCCCCAAAGCACCACCCACGTTGAGAGCATGTGGCCTGGTGTGGTTCAGGAGGGGAGGCACCCGCTCGTCCTCCCCTTTCCTGACCTGCCGGGCTGCATGATCGGATAAGGGTCTGGTATAGATCTTGGGGGGACCCTATCCCATTTTTTTTTTACATTTTTGGTGTGGGGTTCCCCTTAAAATCCATACCAGACCCCAAGGGTCTAGTATGGATTGAAGGGGGACCCCACGCTGTTTTTTTTCAGAATTTTCTATTGCCAGCATTTTTTTGTTTACATTTCAGCTGTCAGTGAGAAAGCCCGCAGACAACTGATGAGTCATCAATTCTTAAGGACGCAGCTCCTTAACAACCAGCTATTATTTACACAGAATTCGAATTGGTCGATCATTTTTTCAACCGATTCAAATTCGAATCATTCCGAAAATTTGGAATTAGTTAGAAAACTTATAAATGAAATGAAATTTAACAAAAATGAAATGAAACTAAACAAATTCCGAAGCGTACCAATGAAACAATATTAGTAACATAACTAATCTATCCGAAGCAAAACTAAACCCAGTTTTCTGTTTTGCACATGTCTAGCAATAACGTCACATACAGAGAATGCAAAATGCTCTTCCTTCCTTCCCATCTTAGAAAATATTCCAAGTGCTACCATTATTAAAAACATTCAGAACGTCATTTGGCTTATTGATGGAACTGTTACTGTTTAGTTAAAGTTTGGTTAGTTAAAGTGGTAGTAAAGCCCACTTTGTGATTTTTACCTACAGGTAAGCCTATAATAAGGCTTACCTGTAGGTAAAATGAATATCTCCTAAACAAGTTTAAAAAAATGAATATCTCCTAAACATGCACAGTTTAGGAGATATTTACCCTGGATGCAGCTGCTGACGTCACCGGCGCATGCGCTCTGAAGTTCGGGCATACTGTCTGGCTACTCACAGCGCAGCCCAGAAGAAAGACCTGGGGAAGATGTCAGATCTCAGTGATGACAGTGCGCTGCTGAAAGGGCTTCATTCTAAGGTAAGTATACTAG
This sequence comes from Aquarana catesbeiana, assembly GCF_042186555.1. Lineage (NCBI taxonomy): Eukaryota > Metazoa > Chordata > Amphibia > Anura > Ranidae > Aquarana > Aquarana catesbeiana. The sequence goes on from NC_133330.1 coordinate 284,516,054, forward strand.
AAAATTATGCTATTGTCTTACAGGTGTTTTTTTTAGTTTGTTTAATTCTGCAGCGGTTTACTTATGCTTTAAGCAATAAATATAAATCCTATCCTTAAAAACGAACTTAGCAAAAACGTAGTGATAAACTTTATCTATGGTTTAACCTAATCCCTATGCAACCCAAAAATGCAAATGAAGTTTCCATATATGCCCATGGGGAGTTTTCCTGTGTAAAGTGGATTTTTGATAACAATTTACTGTAATGAAAACTCAGCAAGTAATACTGAAAGATTGGCTGAAAAGCTTACAGCCTTGTCTAAGAAGATCTACCTCTCAGGACCCAGAAATCTGTACCTTTTCCAAGGCATGATTTATGCTGTCACTTACTTTGACCTGTTGAATGACATTCAAAAGACCCCCAATCCCAATAGCCCTTACATGTTTTATTTATTTTTATTTCATGTTCTTTCACTTTAATCTCTCCATCAGATTTCTTATTCCTAGCAAATATGGATAAGACTGCAATGGCAGACACGCAGTGTTCATAACAGCATGTCAAAGCTTAGAATTTATATAACATTTATTGAACAAACAAATAATAGTGCAATGTTCCTCCCAGCATATTTGCTATTGAAGGTATTACGAAAAAAACAGATGACCCTTTTGTATGTTTTAAGACTGCCTATAACTGTAATATTTATGGAATCCATGTAGGAATGGATCTTCTTTAATTTATTTTTATTACCACTAGAAATTTCTTCTGTGGGAAGGTTTGACTTTTTTGCAGATGATATAAAGGTCCGTAAGATGATCAGTAGGGTAAATGATTAATGACTTAGGTAAATTAGAGGAACAGTTAAGAGTTTGGCAACTTCAGTTTAATGCCAGAAAAGTGCAAAATAATGCACCTAGGCTACAAAAATCTAAAGGCAGGTTAGAGGATTAATGATACGATAATGTCAACTATGACAGTAGAATGAAGCCTGGGAGCCATTCTTTCCGAAGACTTAGAGGTACCCAGGCAACATAGCTAGGCTTTGGGAAAGTCAGCAGGATGTCAGTTTATGCAGAAGGAGCTATTCAAGGTAAAAGAGAAAAATCATAATAAATATTTATAGATCGCTTGTATGGCCTCACCTAGAGTCCTGTGCTCAGCACAGTGGATGGTATTTTCAGAAGAGGATCATAAAATCCACTCCATTACTAAAGAACTGGAAACTTTTAGCAGCTTGGAAGATAAACCAGGCTTAGGGAATATTACAGAATTGTTCAAATATATATTGAGTCATTACGTAGCAGTGCTAAAGGGGGTCTGAAAAAAAAAATGAAAAATTACAGGTAAAGAGAGCAAAAAATAGTTGAATAGTTTTGGAAGTGACTTAAAATGTTAGGAGTCACCTACTTTGATATTATATCCTACTTATTATTGGAAACTATATAATGTAATACTCATGCTATATTGTTCTGTATTACCATGTTATAAAACCCAATAAAATTCTTGAAACAAAATATGAATGTTTTTCACAGCCTGAACACTGAGGATAAATGTAGTCGGGAAATCTTCATGCGTCCATTAGGGTTACAATGATATTTTGAGAGGCACAGCTGTCACTGGACCCTAAATCCTTTAACAAAAGACTGAGGCCTTTAAGTCTTAAGTTAAGTTATTTAAAAAATACAGGAAGCCAGAATCCTCATTAAATTACTGCATTATAGATCCTTTGTAAGGATTGTGGACATCAGTGATATCCCCACTCTAGAGAGCATTAGTGAAGATAGAGCAGTGGTGCAACCTATAGCACTGGAGACAGGGTATAAAATAGCAATAGCAGCCCACACAGCTCCTATGGAACCTTGAGGCAAGCAGGCCCAGTGGGACAATGATTTCATGGCATGCAGCCACCACCTGAAAGGCTGGCTAGTATGCTATATTACCATATAGAAGGAGTAAAAACTCCTTCAAAAAAATGTCAGACTTTGACGACAAGCAAGTATGGAGGAGTTTATGGACCTAATCCCCTGATATGCACATACACTGCTTATTTGCATCTATCTTGGACTTTTTCGTCTACTTAGTGAAAGGATCCATACCTCCATGTCTGTTCTATTGGGTATCTGTTGACCTTGTCAGGTAATAGGGTGTCGTTGTTTGTTATATGTTATTTGAAGAATTTTTGTAATAAAGATACATTTTTTATAATTATTGCCTAATGATATGCACACAAAGTCCAACATTTTTTTGAAGGAGTTTTTACTCCTTCAATCCTTCTATATACCTATTGGATGTTGACATAGTGGGGGTCCTCGCTTTCTATGCTATATTACCCTCACCCCATCATCAGTAAGCCTGTATCAAGATGGGGTTGGCTTCTCTTCTTTTTGTATGCCTCTAAAGTAAAGATCAATAACATTCTGAGTATTGCCAGGATATGTTTATGACCCTGCACTCTGGTTGGCTGATCTCTCTTTCGGTCAGAAGTAGGACACAGGTCATAAGAGGCAAATGCTGCCATTTTTCTTCCTATCAGACAAAATATCAGTAGTAGGTACCAAATGAATCACCCATTTATTTATAAAACATGTATTATTATAGTGGGGTGTTAGTAAATATATTTGACTTTACTTTGATATTGTCTACTGCAGGTCTCACAATATAAGGCATGTGAAATAAATTAGAAAGGGCAATAGAAACAGTACCAGAATTGGTAGAAAGTAGTGTTGGAGAAGGAGGTGACATCAGCAGTAAGGGACCCATCAACATTTTGCTATGGGGCCCTGACTCAAGTCTATGATGAGCTATGTAACAAACCAAGAAAAATGCCCCCAAGGGCTTTTAGGCAGCTTAGAAAGGTCAGACTGAATCGTATTATATATAAAAAAGTTCCTTTATTAGTAGAAAATGTGAAATTAGAACATCAATTAAAAACATGAGCTCTGGTATGCATGACCTCCATATGAGATAAGATGCCCATTATACACTAGCAGATAACAATATGTAAAAAAAAAATGTCAAACTTGGTGTTAACGCTCAGAGAAACCCCAACACATTTTGATTACATTTGTTTAAATCTTCCTCAGGGGGATGAGGACATCTAGATTCTAAAACATATCAGACTGAAGCATTTGCATATAAGAATATATATATATATATATATATATATATATATATATATATATATATATATATATATATACACACACACACACACACACACACACACACACACACACACCACATTTTCTGCCATTCCCTGACCGTGAAGGTCCTACCTTCAATGGAGAGGTTATGTGTAGCCAGAACACGCTAAAAACACCAAAACAAGGTAGTTTCCAGGTAGCTACCCACCGGGGAGACAGAGAGGGACCTGGTCTGTCCTATGGGAGATCACACCTGCTGGATGTGAAGGGCGTGGATGTCTGACTTTTCTAAGCTGCTTAAAAGCCCTTGGGAGCATTTTTCTTGGTTTTGTTATAAACGTTTTGGGGTGATCAGCACTATGGTTTTACCCAGGTGGGTGGGTCCCTGTCTTTCTCTATGATGAGCTATGTTGGCAAATGTTGTGCAGAGACACACACATTTCAGCACAGTAAAAAAAAAATTGGATGCCCCTTTTAGAAACCATTAGCATAGGTGTGCACAGCCTATTACATTAGGGTGTGCACCTCAAAGCCCAAACACACACACACGTGTGTGTGTTTGCATATTAATATATATATTATATATATTATATACACACACACACTTATAAATACATGTAAACAAAAATTTTAAATGCAATAAAACATGGACGGTGTCAATAGTAGGGCAGAGGATGGTGTCAGTAGGGAAATTGACAGTGTCAGTATTTTTTATTTATTTATTTTTACAATTTTTTAGGGGCTTTGGTGAAATATCAGAAGCCTAAACAGGTGAAATATCAGAAGCCTAAACAGACCCCTGATGATCACTTTTGAAACAGAGAAAGAGACTGAGGACAGAGATTGCCCAGTCCCTTTCTCTGCAACCTCAGCTGCACTGGACAGTTAATAAATGGGAACTGCTCTCTGCTGACCGGCTCCTTGTTTATTCACAAACTGAAGCATAGAAAACAGTTTACTATGTTTCATTTATAAATGGATACAAGAGCAATCAAATCCAAACATTCACTGTGTTCATTCAAGAAAGGAAGGGGCCAATGAATTACATTTTTACCATCCCCTTCCTGCCCCACTCTGCATCCTGAAACATGAGGGGCCTGGGTAGCAAGGGGAATCTGCACCACGCTGGGTTATTAGGGTATGCCCAGGCACAGCTGGCACACCCACGTGCATGCCTATGATCTTTAGAGAAAATGTTTTTGGATGTCCTCTTTAGAAGCCACTTAAGAGTTTTGATGAGAATACTCTAAGCTAGACAAAACCCTCCTTGTAACCCTCTTGTAACTACACTCAAGAAAAAGAGCACTTAAAGATAACATAAGCTTCAGAATTTAAACCAATACATATACTGGGCACAATGGCTGTTTAGATGTCTTTCAAGCCAGTTTTTCTGAGAAAGAATGTACATTTGTATGAAATCATCCAACCACTTGAGATTTCATATAATTATGAATAATTCATTCCAAGCAATTATCAAAGAGTAATAAAAATACACATTGCTGCCCCATTTCATCACTTTCAATCCCTATATTTACACAGAACTAAGAGGTTGCACTAACCAGAATCATCTGCTGTATAACTGTTGGCTTCCTTATAATCAGTATTAAGCAAATATAAACTTAGTTAATACCGTCCAGAAGGAAAAAATGGAAGATGATAACCCTTAAATTAAACTGCATAAAATTGGTATTAAATCACCCTTGATTTTACACTGCTACAGAGTTGTTTAATATAAAGAATGTTGTCATATAAACCCTGTAGATTAAAAAATGTTTTGTAATTTAAAATTCATTTAAGGTAAGGGTTCATTTCTTTTACATTATATTGTAATTTAAAGCACTGGTGTGTACTGTTTTTTAAAACTTGAGTTCACAGGCATTTGTTTTCAACTGAATTGAATTTTCTCAAACAACTTAATAAAAATGCTAAAGCAACTAGATTTACTCAGAAGCAGCTCTAAACAACTTTAAGCAGCTTAAGTGACTCAAATCAAGTCAAAGTAACTCACAAACAAGTCAAAGCATACCATGATCAACATGCCTATGAGTCTGATGAGTAAATAAAATAAATTTGTGCATTTTTCAAGTCAATAAAAATGCTAATACAACTTAAGCCCATTTACTAGAAAAATAATAATGATGACTTAAATATTAACATCATTTAGGGTATTAAGATGCTAGGGCTTCAAGTGCTACTGCAACTATTTAGAGAATGGACATATATGTATCTATCCCTTTATGATCACCTGGGCACCAAATCTCATAGCAATGTTTTTTACTGGAACCTTTTCAGTCTGCCAATATATTTCTTTTGGTGCAAAAAGTATTCTAGAAAATTAAAAATAAACTGCAGTACCTTATATGGATACCAGGCTGCCTACTGTGCAAATAAAAGCATTCTGGACCCTCCTTGACATTGCTTATGTGACTGGCCACAAGGGAATCCAGGAATCATGGTTCCTACAGGCAAGGATAATATTTTATGCCTTCTGTTACTTTAGTGGACATACTTGAGATTTTTTATTTGTAGTTCATATTGTATTTTAGTGCCCATTTATTCACCATATGCAGATGCAGGTGCAACTCTCCAGGTTCCTAGACCCACCCAGGGAGGGAATATAAATGTCTCAGTTACCCTCCCTTAGTAGCTCAGAGAGGCCACACTTAATGAGGCAGAGATAACTTGGCAAGTGATCTGCTGCCAAGTGATCCTCCCTCCACTGTCAGAACCAGCATGCAGACAGTTGGGCCAGAGACTAAGTGCTGGTTCACACGGGGGGGCTTCGTGCGACTCTGAAGCCGCCCCACACATCGTGACCTCAGCGTGGCTTGCAAACGACTTATTTAATAGAAGTCAGTGCAAGCCGCTCCGAAGTCGCCCCAAAGTAGTGCAGGAAACTTTTTTTGGAGCTACTTATGTCGCTCCTATTAGAACGGTTAACTTGCACTGCATGTAGCGCGACTAGGTGGCTAAGTCGCCTGACAGGTCGCCCCTGTGTGAACCGGCACTAATAGTACACAACTTTTGCAGAAGACACAGCTACTGTGGGGAGAACCTTCCCGATTGCTTCCAGAGTATTCCAGTTCCAGTGGAGTGACTTTTTGTCCTTGAGCCTTAGATCTCTCCACTTGTTCTTCTATGTTACCAGAGCTACTCTGGATTTCACTGTGAGGGACACTGTTTATGAACATGATAGCAGGTAGTAGTGATTCTCAGCTTGACTCTCTGTTTTTATAATGTCTTAAAGAGACTATGCTAGGTAGTCTCTTGTTACCTTGACTGAGTCACAGAGACAATGCTGTTTGTGTAACTTTCAAAAATTGTTTTTAATTACTCTGCAGTGTATGCATATTTTTGCTGCTGTGAACCTGTATTGCATTATTGTTTCCCACTTTGCACCTGTTCAGTAAAGTACAAGTTACAGTTACTCCCTCTCTCACTATTCTGACAACTACCTATCCTGTTAAATATTTACTGATAATGGATGTCCCCTTTATGTCTTTTTTTTAGTATTTTTGTTCTATGATACATCTGCTGTCCATAAGGTAATAGGTGTGACCAGGGCTGCTGTCAGAAATCATGGGGCCCCATACAGCATTCCTGACGGGCCCCCCCCAGCTCTGTCTTCACCCCCAAACCTGTCTCTACCCCCCAACCCTGTCTCCACCCCCCAACCCTATCTCCGCCACCCAACCCTGTCTCCACCATCCAACCCTGTCTCCACCATCCAACCCTGTCTCCACCACCCAACCCCTTCTCCAACCCCCAAACCTGTCTCCACCCCACCGAGGTGCAGCGGAACAGTGGCACTGACTTTATCTGCCTACGTCCCAAAACTGAAAAAAAGTCCCTTCTCTGCTCCCACCTCCTGGGCCCCTCTGTTGACATGATGGGGCCCCAATGAAATGTGATTTAAGCCCTGGTGAGCAAGTAGCAGTGGAGATATTGTCTAATAAAATACATGTATTCATTTAGGCAGAAATTAACCCTGTTTAGCTGATGAGGCCTGGGCCCAGTATAACAGGAATGGTTGTACTGCCTTATCCGTGGCCCTAGGTGTGCCAGAAAGGAAAATATCATGTATAAACCCAAACTACATATATTTTCTTGGTGTCCATTCTGTGTTTTTTCAATACACAGTTTCTGGTGCTCCAGCTGAAAAAAACTGCCACAGAATTCTTAATAAAATACATTTACAGCATGCTAGTAGCATTCCCGTCATTGCGTAGCTAGCAGTCCATTCTGTATATTTCAGCACAGGTTGCTTGCCCCATATTACAGGTCTTATACAAAGCACTAACAGTGTTCCGCTTGTTAATCGCACTCTAGTAAGATGGATTACAGGGGCTGCCTCTTGTGGATGAGTTTAGTAACTCTGTCAGCCCTAGAAAACAAATTACTATTCATCTTCAAGTTAACACAATGATGCTTTAACTCTTGTAATGTTATTTAGTGAATTTGGCACTCTACCGTCATTTCGTTAGCGGGTATGAATAAAACATGTTTGGAGACTTGGAAAAGCTTGTTTAAAACATGCTGCCACTAATAAACAGGTAATAGCGGTAATTTGATAAATGGAGCTAAATGCTAGCTATTGAGGAAATTAAATTAAAATTTCATGTCATGGGGTGGGTGTTGTAAAATGCTCTGTTGCTGTATAACCACCATCTAAGAAATGCCAGCATTTGTAAGATAGATGGCTGTGAAGGAGATTTTACCATACTCATCAAGGGCGTAAAGTTTGGTTAAGGAGTGGGACCTCTAAACTGTATAATTCTAAAAGATAATGATTCTCTTACATGAGGCAAGGTATACTTTGTTTATAATTTTCTACATAAATGATGTATATAAATAGCAAAAACGTAACGCAAAACCAAAAATGCTAGTGATGCAGTGATACAACAATACAATAAAATAAAAACAGAGAAAATGACAAAAAATATATAATGTGCAAAAAATGTGCCAAAATAAAATTAGTCCATAAGAACCAATCAGTCCCCCATCTCTCTGACAAAACACGTTGGAACCGGCTATGACGCTACTGTACATCATCACGCACACTCGCCAACTGGCGTGTGGAGTCCGGTGTGGCCATATAGCTTATTTGTCATTGTCAATGTCATTTTCTCTGTTTTAATTTTATTGTATTGGTGTATCACTGCATCACCAGCATTTTTTATTTAGCGCTACTTTTTTGTTATTTATATTCTCTTGCTGTTGGTGTCACGTTTGCCTAAGTGGCTGCTTTATCATTTATTTAAATATATATGCTTCAGTGCAGATTTCTATATTTTTGATATATAATGTATACTCCATCATATATAACATATAGAATTTCTGCCAAAAAAAAAAAAAAGCCTGTTTTCAATTTTGGGTCATTAAAAATGACTCCAGTTGGCAAAATGATGTTGAGGATGCAGTGTTACTTATTGCCTGACTGAAACCAATCATGTGATTACTTGCTGTCCAGCACATTTGTTAGTAGGCGCCACAGAGATAAATTGCACACTTGGAAATGCTTTGGGGGTAGCTACGTTCATCCTTATGGCAGATACTGGCACATGTAAGCAAGAAATCTGGAACGAAGAATGTAACCAATGTTGTAGTCCGAACAAGCGGCAGATAAAATGATAGTATAGATAAGAGGGTGGAATGGAAGGATGAATAAGAGTATTAGTTTCTGAAAATGTATTTGACCCTTAAAGTCTTGGTCATACAGACTGCATTTCCATTACAGAAAAGGTCTGCAAACTGAAGCATGATATACGTTGACCAGCAGAAGTCAACTAATCTTTCACAATACATATCCAATGCACCTAGAATGCATTACAAATGTGTAGGTGTTATAGGGCGTACACACGGTTGGACTTTGTTCGGAAATTCCGACAACAAAATCCTAGGATTTTTTCCGACGGATGTTGGCTCAAACTTGTTTTGTCTACACACGGTCGCACAAAGTTGTCGGAAAATCCGATCGTTCTAAACGCAGTGACGTAAAACACGTACGTCGGGACTATAAATGGGGCAGTGGCCAATAGCTTTCATCTCTTTATTTATTCTGAGCATGCGTGGCACTTTGTCCGTCGGATTTGTGTACACACGATCGGAATTTCTGACAACGGATTTTGTTCTCGGAAAATTTTATCTCCTGCTCTCCAACTTTGTGTGTCGGAAAATCCGATGGAAAATGTCCGATGGAGCCCACACACGGTCGGAATTTCCAACAACACACTCCGATCGGACATTTTCCAACGGAAAATCCGACCGTGTGTACGGGGCATTAGTGTGAAAACAGTGCCTGTTCGGTGTGCTCACACAAGGGTGTATGTACAATGCCTGAGCATGTTTGACCCCCAAAGTCAGGTTTGTTTGATTAGTATGGATGGTCTGTACTATGCTCTTGCACAGTTAAATGTACTGTACCCTGGTCTGCTTGAAAGAGGTGGGCTAGGGTACAGTTAGTTGGACTCAGGCACAGTATGCATCAGTGTGATTGCCAAGCATGCACAAACACAGTAAGGACACAGGTGATGTAAGTGGGCTCAGGTCTGACCCTAAGAAAGAGCAGGAAGTGTGCTTAGGTCCGGCACAATGTTACTGCTGGCCAGTGGTTGTGTAGGGAGGGGGGCAACTAGTACAAGGTCTGAGCACACCCTTAAAGGATAAGTTCACCTTTACAAGAAAAGAATAAATGTATAAATATATAATTTTATATACAAATATAAATAAATATATATTTTTGGGGGGGAACCTGTAAAGCATTGCACCCACGATCAGCAAATTATGTGTTTAATGCCTGAAGAGTGTCTGGGTAGCTGTCTGCCCACTCCGACAGCAAGCTCAATGAGTTACATAGAGTGATCAACAGCTCCCTGGTAGTTCATTGAAAACAACAAGCCGACAGCCACAAAGGCTGTCGGTACTTGTTGTTTTCCCATTCCCAATAATGAAAGGTAATAAAGGTTTTAAATTACCTATATTGCTCTTAATATTAGCTTTCTTTACTGCGTGGATACATTTTGATTAAAGAAATACAGAAAGGGGTGCCTTTCTGTAGACCAGACCAAAACTGGATAAAAGAGTCCAAGATGAAATTATTCTAATTGTTGGTAAAAAAAAAAAAAAGAGAAAACGTCTAGAACACCACATAATAACATCAAACTTGTTGCATGAGCTTTAGTTGTTCATGTGACAAGTTTGCTGTTATTATGTGGTGTTCTAGATTTTCTGGTCTATACTCATATGCATATCTAGACATATTTTTTCATTGTTATGATTGTTTTTTGCTAATTCTTGTAGCACTGATGAAGGGGACTGATGTTGCCCCTGAAATGCATTGGTGTTTTTCTTTTACCACTCCCGGCACTTCTTTCTGTATTTATTTGTTTTGGGCTACTTTTGGGTGCCCATCAAGGGAAGCCTTTCTGTGTGTTCACCCAGCAGCCATCAGATCCCATTAATCAGTCTCCATTGATGGGAGGGTACTTAAAGCAGAACTTCACCGAAAAGGGGAAGCTCCACTTGTTTGCATTGATGGTTTTGACAGGTAACTGCTCCCACCTCTGGGTCAGATAGCCACGGCGATCTGAGCCAGAAGTTTGGCCCCTCCTCCTTCCCTCACAGCCTTCTGGAACACATGCAGGTCCCAGAAGACTGCAAGACCATTCATGAAGAGCAGCGTGGCTCACGCATGCGCAGTAGGAAATGGGCTGTGAAGCCGGAGGGCTTCACTGCTGGACCAGTTTAACATACCTAAGATGCTAGCGAGTGCACCCAAAGCTGATGGAAGAATCGGATCGGGCAGCTATAGTATTTATAGCTTTTGAATTTTAAATTTTTTTTGGGAGGGGACTGGAGCTCCTCTTTAAGTCCATCTATTGCTGATGAACCTTGCAACAGTGTTTTGCTTTACTTTGCTGTGCTAAGTCAGGTGCTGCTGCCATTTGTTCTGCTCCTGCTCTTGTGCTGCATCCTGTACCCTGCACCCGGTTGCCTTATATCTGCTCCCCTTATTCCCAATCCCAGTCCTGGTTCTCCTTTTCCTTTCCCTGTGAACTGTACCCCTTGTACAGTACATATTGTATATATTAGGGTGTAGTTGGGCTCCCTGTTACTTAGTTAAGCATTTTGGTTATATGGTTGTGGTTCACTGTTTGCTAGTGTGTTCATGTATTTTGTTTTACTATTAATAAATATACTTTACTATATATAGTCGGATCTCAGTTTCCAAGTGTAGCCACACAGATCTGGCCATCTCTACAGCAGATTCCGGACAGATAGTCTCTGAATTACACAGTGATCCTGAGTTTATTTTTTGCTCTTCAATGGAGAAAAAAAATATATTGCATCTTTTTCTCCTTCCTATAGGAGAAAACTGTTAATAAATGAAAACGTAAAGTAATAAAAAAAGTATAAAAAAAAAAAAAAAAAAATTAAATTAAGTAAAAAAAAAATTAAAAATAATAAACACAAATAGCTAGATTAGAGGTTGATCTAAGTTAGGGTCAAAGGTCAGTGTATTTTTTGGTAGGTTTTTTTACCTTGATGAAACACTATTCTATTTTAGATATTGGTTGCCAATTGTTGCCAATTGTATTTGTTGTTTTTTATTTTTATTGTTAATTGTTTAATTAGCTCTGTTAGCCGCAGGCAACCCCCCCCCCCCCGCCCCTTTTTTTCTCTCTCTTTCCTTCTTGTCCTTTTTTTTTGGTGTCCCTTCCCTCTTTCCTTCAACTCCCTTTAAGGGGGGTGGAGGAGAGAGGGCAGGAGGAAAAAAGTTTGCGTCTTAAGCAGAAGACAACGTAGGTTATATATATGCTTTAAATGTGCTGATATTTAAATTAGACCTTATTTTGTGAGCTACATGTTTAAGAAAAGTGTGATTTATCCATTGCTATGACAGGATTAGTGCATTTTCATATATTATACATTGTATTGTTTTCTCATTTACATTTGCAATAAATTAATTAAATAATACATTTTTTTTTTCCAATCAATTTTATTGAATTTTAAGTGAAAGTATACAGCAATAAACATAGTTTTGGACACAGCCGCTGTAATAACAATGAACGGTGGAAGGTATCTCGTTAAAGTAAGACAAAAGATAAACCGCACAAAAAATTATGCTCACTGACATACATGAAGAGCATATATGAACCAAAACAGGCGGCAGCATGAAGTGGGATACACACAAGGGATAACTGGAAATAGAGGAGCTGCGCTAAAAAAAGGATCAATCAATTGATCACATCAACACATATGAATATGCAGAAAGTCCATAATTAATCACTTCAGCTTGTTGATGTCACCACAGTGTATAAAAACAGACAGGAGAGTGTGTAAGCATAAAGAGCAGATGGCATTAACCCGGCCGCGGCCTTTAGCTTGTGGATGTCAACACCAAAGTCGGCAGACTGGATCTTGCAGCTCGCTCACTCTCTCCAACTATGATGTTCGTCTTTACTCAGGTAGATACCCCAATAGACAGAAGACTGACCATAGTGTAATATTGTCTAAATAAGTTTTATTTAAAACAAGGTATTGCACTTACATTTAAGAAGGATATTGCAAGCGTTAAAAACAATGCTGGCCGGCACAAACACACGGAGCCCATCTTCCTAGAATGATCGCGTGGTGATGTCACTATGGGCCTTCCTCGAGACGCGTTTCTTCATACGTGACATTGTCAATGGGGAACCGTTGTCAATGGGGAACCATTGGGTTCCCCATTGACAAAGTCACGTATGACGAAACGCGTCTGGAGAAAGGCACATAGTGACATCACCACGCGATCATTCTAGGAGGACGGACTCTGTGTGTTTGTGCCGGCCGGAATTGTTTTTAACGCTTGCAATATCGTTCTTAAATGTAAGTGCAATACCTTGTTTTAAATAAAACTTATTTAGACAATATTACACTATGGTCAGTCTTCTCTCTTTTGGGGTGACTACCTGAGTAAAGACGAACATCATAGTTGGAGAGAGTGAGCGAGCTGCAAGATCCAGTCTGCCAATTTTGGTGTTGACATCCGCAAGCTAAAGGCTGCGGCTGGGTTATAGCCATCTGCCCTTTATGCTTACTATCTGGTAAGCAGGTCCATGTTACAGTGGTGGGCACTCTCCTGTCTGTTTTTATACACTGTGGTGACATCAACAAGCTGAAGTGATTAATTATGGACTTTCTGCATATTCATATGTGTTGATGTGATCAATTGAATGATCCTTTTTTTAGTGCAGCTTCTCTATTTCCAGTTATCCCTTGTGTGTATCCCACTTCATGCTGCCGCCTGTTTTGGTTTATATATGCTCTTCATGTATGTCAGTGAGCATAATTTTTTGCGCGGTTTATCTTTTGTCTTACTTAGTTATCTCGTTAAAGTAGTCGTAAAGAATAGTATGACACACACAATGGTACTAGTGTCATACATCTGGTAATCATGTTACAAGGCATTGATCAAGCTGTGTATAGCAAGCAAACCAAAATAAAATACAGTAAAATATAAAGAAAAATCTCTTGTTCCATAGTGTAGCATATATATCAAACTTTTTGTAATTTGGGGACTTTGGGCCTAAGAAAAGAAACACATGGCTCCTTTATAGGTTTGGATTGAACACGTAAGAGGGAAGATATAAGGATAAAGAAAGGAAGGAGGTACTAGCGAAGAAATAGGGGGTGAGATGGGGATGTGGGTGTCAGTGGCCTTTGAAGGTAAGGGCAAGGGTGAGAAGGGGATACTGATTCCCGTCTTCTCTCTCGCCCATGGTGTGAGTGGACAGCTATGCTAGGTGCCGCTTGTATTCATCTGTTGTGATGAAATGCAACCAACAGATCCATGTGTGCAAAAAAAAAATATTTCAAGAAAAATAAAAATAAACATTTGTTAAATTAACATCAGTGTCAGTTAGTTTCAGGGTCTGTGTGTTTTTAGGTAGGATTAAAAAAAGCAAAATGCACACTATTGTTTCTGGGCCCAGCTACGGATACAAACAAGAAATAACTTACACATATGTGGTATCGCTAAGATTGTCAGGAGCAGGAGAATTTATTTTGGGTTGTTTTCTGGTGGTATGTAATGGTATTTGCAGTTACATTTTCAAAAATTATATTTTGTTACTATTTTGTACCAGTTTTCCTTTGATAATAAAACAAATCAGGAGATATCTGTTACTTTTTACCATCAAATGAAAGCCCAATTTGTCCTGAAAAAAAAAACCCCAAGTTATAATCTTCTTGAATACACTTAGTAGTTGCGATATGTACAAATTTACTTACACATTCTTTGTTTCTCACCTTCTTTTGTTATATTTTTTACTAGCACATGTCAAAGTTGCAAAACTGTGTTCAGGCATTAGGATTTGTTTTACCTTCCATCATGAATGGGTTAATGATCCTATAACTCAGTGTTTAGCTTTATATGAACACCTGAATGCTAATATGCTTCAATTTTGGATCTATTATATGTGGTTCATTTTGTGGAGGAGAATTCCACAGGGCTGTTTCTGGAGCAGCTGTACCTGCCTTACCCTGCAAAAAAACATAGAATTATTGTTTGCTGATGAGCACTATAATAAAGGATTCCAGACTTGACATTCCATTGGATAGCCTGTCTCCCATGTTTATAAGACGGATGGCAGGGCTCCCCTGGGCCCAGAAAATGCTTGTTGTCTTGTCCTGCGTTTGGCGTCCTCCTGTGAATTGTTAAGCAGCACCGATGAGCTTTGTTCCCAGCTGCACCAGTATGTTCTTAATCAAACCTGCTTCTGATTTAGCTGCTTTTTATGCAAATCAACTCATTTGAATTTGCTAACTTGATAACATTTCTGAATGTAATGACTTGAGCTGATGCTTGATTGAATCAGCTCCGATTACCAGCAACTGGCTAATTAAATGATTTAACTACAAACAGCTTAATTGATTCCAACGCATAACCTGACGGGCTCGGGGTTGCCAATATCCTCCTTCACAGTTGGCTGAGCCGGAGGGTTTGGTGTAGCGGCTGAGCCGTTGCACTCTTTCTGTAGCTCAGGGTACATATGTAACCTGTACCTCTGACAAGTCAGCTGTGAAATCTCATAATACTCTGAAATGCACTATGACAATCTAGAATGATGCTCAACATCTGGGTTATTCTTTCTTCTGTAAGCAGTTGTCTGTTTTACAGGCTGCTCACATCTGTCTAAGGTGTTTTTACAAGGGATTCTGGGCCCGGATTCAGTTGTATTGAAACCTATCGTTGCTATGTCACCTCTTTATAAGTGAAAGATTTATGATACGTGACTCTACCGGATTCAAGTACATTTCATAATACAGTAATAATGAAAAGAAATTTGTGAAAATTCATTTTGGTGTAGCTATGGAAATTCTTTATTTTATATATTTCTCATTGGAATGCTAGAAATACAGCGTGCTGCACAATATCAATGGTTTAGTTCCATTCCTTCTGCTAACCATACAATTGCATTTATTTGAAGCATTGAGTGGGTTGGTTTTGATTCTCTATGTGCACAAAGGTGCCTTCTCTACATAGGAATAAGGAAACAAATAAGAGTCTGCATCATTTGCTGGCTGGAGGACATTTCGCATTATCCAGCTGTTTCCTCCCCAGCCTGATTGTACCTGGCCCCTTTCATTCATTGGATTTTAGTCCTTTTAATCATGGAGGCATAGCTCCCAACTGTCCCTGATTTTGAGGGATTGTCCCTGATTTGGAGCAATGTCCCTCTGTCCCTCTTTCCTCCTCATTTTTCCCTCATTTTGGTCTGATCTATATAGTTGTATATAAAATGCACTTTTTATCTTTCAAAAAGTGTTTCCCAGTGCCAAACCTTTCATCCAATTTCTAAATTGCTGCATTTGTACATTTTAAAAGCCAATATAAAGGACTGTATTCAGATGGTGTAACTGCGCTAATCCATACAAATGCTTATGTGTTGTTCCCACTAATACGGTGTTTGTGCCTTTATATTTACTATTTTAAAGTGCAACGTGACAACTATAAATACCATATTTATAAATTGCAATCAAAAAAAGGAAGTCACAATAATAAACCATGTGCATATGTCATATGTCTCCAATGTTCATGCTATTTAACCGCTTCAGCCCCTTTTACCCCTTTCCTGACCAGAGCGTTTTTTGCGATTCGGCACTGCGTCGCTTTAACTGACAATTGCGCAGTCGTGCGACGTGGCTCCCAAACAAAATTGACGTCCTTTTTTTCCCACAAATAGAGCTTTCTTTTGGTGGTATTTGATCGCCTCTGCGATTTTTATTTTTTGCGCTATAAACAATATAAGAGCGACAATTTTGAAATAAAACAAATTTTTTTTACATTTTGCTATAATAAATATCCCCCCAAAATATATAAAAAAACATTTTTTTCCTCAGTTTAGGCCGATCGTATTTTTCTACATATTTTTGGTAAAAAAAAAATCGCAATAAGCGTTGATTGATTGGTTTGCGCAAAAGTTATAGCGTTTACTAAATAGGGGATATTTTTATAGCATTTTTATTAAAACATTTTTTTTTACTAGTAATGGCAGCGATCAGCGATTTTTATTGTGACTGCGCCATTATGGCGGACATGTCGGACATTTTTGACACATTTTTGGGACCATTGTCATTTATACAGCGATCAGTGCGATTAAAAATGCATTGATTACTGTGTAAATGACACTGGCAGTGAAGGGGTTAACCACTAGGGGGCGGGGAGGGGTTAAGTGTGTCCTAGGGGAGTGATTTCTAACTGTCAGGGGGATGGGCTGGTGTGTGACGTCACTGATCTCTGCTCCCAATGACAGGGAGCAGAGATCGAGTGACACTTGTCACTAGGCAGAACGGGGAGATGCTGTTTACATCAGCATCTCCCCGTTCGTCCTCTCAGTGAGGCGATTGCGGGTATCCCCGCGGCGATCGAGTCCGCGGGACCCGCTACCTGACTCACGGAGCTTCCGACCGGCGCACGAGCAATGGCACGGCGGGGAATTCAAATGGACATACAGGTACGTCCATTTGCCCAGCCGTGCCATTCTGCCGACGTACATCGGCGTGCGCCAGTCGGGAACCGGTTAACATATATGTTCTCTTGTGCTTCAAATTTCATCCGTGCTGCATAACCATGACTTTTCACCACTTCTTGTGCCACCACCACCTTCTAAAATGGTCACTCAACAGAGCCTAGAAAAAACTTTTGCCTTTGGTTAGTATAGGGATAACCACTCCACTATCCTGGCATTCCTCCAGTTAGTTAGCCACTAGGGGTTTCTTAATCCTCCATGCCCAATGTTGGTATCTCATAGGGAGTAAAGATTTATCATTGCGCAGTATGTTTGTAAAATAAATGTATTTATATCCAGTAAAACCAAATAAAAATGCTCACTCACATTTCCCAGTGCCTTAGACTGGCACTAAGTCAATCCAGTGTTCTGTTGTGGGGCTCTGTTGCGCCGCTCTGTTCCTCGTTCCCGGCTTGCGCTCCAAGCCTCGCTTGGGTTCGGGTTTAGTGACAGGAAGTGACGTTACTTCCTGAGACATGTGACATATGTACATGGTTTATTATTGTGACTTCCTTTTTTTGATTGCAATTTATAAATTTGGTATTTATAGATGTCCTGTTGCACTTTAAATAGTAAATATAAAGGCACAAACACCGTATTAGTGGGAACAACACATAAGCATTTGTATGGATTAGCACAGTTACACCATCTGAATAAATTTTTTCCTATACTTGGTATAGGACAATTTAACTGCAGCAGACCAACTTTGTAAATACTTATTTGCACCAAAACATATATATTTTTTGCGCCGGTGACAATATTTCACATTTGGAATGGTAGTGGCTTGTGGATTTAATTAACCTTTTTTTTGTTTCTTCTCCTTTAGGGGGTGTGACAGGAGGTGTGTCCTAGGCCTACATACATTTGTTAGTAGGTGTCCCTCATTCCTATCTTAAAATGTTGGGAGGTATGTGGAGGATCATCCTCATTTGGAGGCTTTAGCTAGGATGGTCTGCATACAAATGGGGCCAGCCTAGAAAGCCCACTCCTTCAGACTGACATCCAAATTTCAGGGCATTAAAGTGTTACTAAACCCAGAACCTGCATTCACAATATTTGTTTCCCCCACGGTACACAGAACATGGAAATGCAATAGTTTTAGTAAATATAAACTGCTAAATACCTTTTTTCATCATCAGTTAGATCAGTCTTGTGACTTCTACCAGAGTCTGGTTAAAGCTCATAGGAGGAGTTCTCATTCTCCTGATTGTCCTATGAGGCTGCATGACCCCTGACCCTCTGTCTGGACAGTCTTGATTGGCCCTGGGCACACTTGTGAGATACTCACTTTTGTTGCCAGCGGTTTAGACATTAATGGCTGCGTATTGAGTTTTTTTGAGGAGACAGCAAATTTACACTGCTATACAAGCTGTACACTCACTACTTTACATTGTAGCAAAGTGTCATTTCTTCAGTGTTGTCACATGAAAATATAAAATAAAATGTTTACATAAATGTGAGAGGTGTACTTACTTTTGTGAGATAATGTGTGTGTATATATATATATATATATATATATATATATATATATATATATATATACATACACACACACACATTAAACTTCTGTTTTAAAGCGGTTGTATTGCCCACTTGGTGATTTTTTTCCTACAGGAAAGCCTATAATAAGGCTTACCTGTAGGTAAAAAGAAGATAATCACCCTGCATACAGCCACTGACATCAGCAGCACATGCGCTCTGAAGATCCGGCGTATCATGCCGGGATTTCAGAACTCCTTGCGGAAATGAAGGGCTCCCGCGTGCATGCGTGGGAGTCACGCCATTGCGGCTCCAGCCACTCGTAGCGCCGAAGCCCACAAAACGAGAAATAACACAGAGGGAACATGTCAGCACCTTCAGCGGTGGCCAGGCACTGCAGCGGGGGCTTTGTTCTAAGGTAAGTATTTCATAATGTGCTAGTATGCATACAAGCACATTAGGCTATCGTTTTTTTTTTTTTTTCTTTTTTAGCGATTTACTACCGATTTAAGTAAAGAACAACTATGTCAGGCAGATTGGTGATCCATAGACAGACAGGGTAGGTAAAGGGAGCTTTCAGGCCAGTTCATATAATGGGGTGACATTAAAGGCTGGCAGTACATAGAAAACAAACAAACATTCTGACCATGGCTGTAACAATATACTGAAGATATAGCAATTAACTCCTAGGATCTTTGTTAAACACTTACATTTAAGCCTGATACTTTGTGATGTCAGAGGCAGGTTTACAGCATGCGGTTTCCAAATTAAGCCAGCAAATGGAACATGCAGATGTCTAGGAAGAGTGAGACCAGCTAGAAAGATAAGATGGCAATGTTGTAGCTGGATTGATGATTGATGGATTGACCACTTTTCTGTCTCTCAAGAAGAAAATGTAAGCCACTTACAGCCTATATGAATATTTAGTTTAGCTTGACCTACATAGATATGTTTGATGTCAACATACATATATACTAAGTAATGTGTAAGTTGAACAGTTACAGCTATTTTTACCTCTCAGTGAGATCATAGTACTCCTACTGACAATGCCTTCATCTTCCATTCCCCTGAGAAAGGAGGTGCCATCTTTAGTAAGACTTCATCTGGTGTTGGTGCCTACTTGCCTTCCTCGATGACGGTCATGTAAATCTGGTGTCTCTGGGGCTTCCATTCTGTTCTGGGCTGTGTGTGCGCACATCTCTCACGGGTCACCCCTACTCCTGCCTCTCACCTTCTGACTCCTTACAAACTTATCAGTTACAGGCTGAGTGGTCACTGTGAGTTAGGATTCCCAGATTGGGTGGTGGAATGCTGAACTCCAAGCTTGGTGGAAATTTCAACTAATTTAAATGATCATAGATGCTCCCTACTTTATGGTAGGCGCGGTGGAGCTCCTGGGAGAATCAGCTTGTATGTAATGAAAGGACAAGAGCAGAAAGCTGTGGGAATTAGTTCAGATATGAATTTGTATTTTTCACATTGAAAGCATCTAAGAGTTGTGTTTCTGGGGTCATACAAACATTGCCCTTCATCAGGGCTTGGATTTATTTTTTGAGAACATTTCAGATAATTGGTTTGGTTAGTGTTGGGTTTTTGCTGTGCCTGTGACAGTGCCTGGGCCTTAAAGGAATATCTCGGAAGAATGTCATCAAACAGCTGCAGGCAGGAGAAAACATTTCCTTAGGCCCTTTTCACACTGGGGCGGTAGGGGGCGTTGGCGGTAAAACAGCGCTATTTTTAGCGCTGTTTTACCGTGGTATTCGGCCGCTAGCGGTGCGGTTTTAACCCCCCGCTGGTGGCCGAAAAAGGGTTAAAACTACTCGTACAGCGCGGCTATAGCCGCGGTATTGCTGCGGTATAGCCACGCTGTCCCATTGATTTCAATGGGCAGGAGCGGTTTAGGAGCGGTGAATACACCGCTCCTTCACCGCTCCAAAGATGCGGCTCGCAGGAGATTTTTTTCTTCTCCTGCCAGCGCACCGCTTCAATGTGAAAGCCCTCGGGCTTTCACACTGAACAAACAGTGGAGGCTGTTTAGGGGCGGTTTGCAGGCGGTATTTTTAGCGCAATAACGCCTGCAAACCGCCCCAGTGTGAAAGGGGCCTTAGTCTTCCTTCCCCCAGTTATCACTAAGGCCCCTTTCATATTGCCACAATTTTGAAGCGATTTCAGGGAATGCCTGTGTACACTTGAGGTCTATGGACCTCAACTCGCATCAAAGTCGGACCAAAGTTGTACAGGGACTACTTTGAAGTCGGGGTGATTTGAGGAGGCTGCATAATTGTAACATTCATGCAGAGAGAAAGGCAGGTGAAAGCGTTGTAAAGGCACACTGTGATCTCAGAAAATTAATAAATACCATAAGTGTTACTCTTACACTTTACTTAGCATGCATGTACTGAAAGTGGAGTTCCACCCAAAAATGGAACTTCCACTTTTTGGATTCCCCCCCCCTCCCACTTCCTGGCATAGCTAACCGTGGCGCTTGCGGTGACCTATGCTTCTTCCGGCGCCTACCCCGTCCTCCCCCACTGTATTCTGTGAGACACAGAACACAGCAGGGACCTGAGAGGATGCGCAGCGCGTCTCGCGCATGCGCAGTAGGGAACCAGGAAGTGAAGCCGCACGGCTTCACTTCCTTATTCCCTTACCGAGGATGGCGCGGCAGCAGCCGAGAGCCAAAAGACAGATCGGCTTCGGCTACCGACATTGCGGGCTCCCTGGACAGGTAAGTGTCCATATATTAAAAGCCAGCAGCTGCAGTATTTGTAGCTGCTGGCTTTTAATACTCTTTTTTCAGCGGACCTCCACTTTAAAGTGAAAGCCCATCCTACATGTACTCTATGAACATTAAACAGCCATATAACACAGGTACCTTGATAAAAGCATAGCACCATGTTTGACTTCTGTCCGCGCTGCAGTTTTCCAGCAATCAACACTGAAAACTGCTGCCATTTACTGACAACCCCATGCAACTCATGTTGGCCATTTATCAAAACCAGAGCAGCTGTGCATGGCAACCAATCAGCTTCTATCTTCAGCTTGTTCAGTAAAGCTTTAAAAATAAAAGTTAGAAGACTTATTAATTGCCATGCACAGCTACTACAAATTTTGACTCCATTTTTGATAAATTCCCTTCATGGTGTCGCTCAGCCTCCTCATCCCCTATGCTATTTACATTTTCTGATTGCAAAGCCTGATTAAGACGCGGGGTGTAACTGGTAAACGGCTGGTAGCTCCCAATGCTGATCGCTGGACAACTGAAGTGCAGCAGAAGTCAAAACAGTTCTTTATTGTTCGTAGATTTATTCCAAGGTGAACATTTACTTTAACATATAAATGTGTCTGCCACTAGGCCCATTATGTTTTACAATGTTGCACGACAAATGAACATAATACATTTAGTTATATTAAAACAATTAACTTGGAACATTTGTGAAAATGGGAAATCATATAACAAACAACTTGCCACTGCAGTTTTTAGAGTATAGATTTATTTATAAAAATCCTTGTATTATTCATATAGATGTCCTTTCTGACATTTACTATTTTAAGAATAAACTGTAATGCCAATAACAAGCCAGCGTCAGTCTGCCCTGTTCTCCCACACACAAGACCCATGATTCCAGTCCTGTAAACACTGCAACTTAATGGCATCATTTTATGAGCTGATGCTGTTGCAAATACTTTAACGATGCTCGGTAGACAGGCGCTAATGTGGTAATAATGAATAGACAATGGATGGTATATTGGTATTGTTTTTCTTATCTTTTTTTAAAGCCCACCTGTAGTTTCTAGAATTATTTAACATTAGTTAACAATTATTTAATACAGTTTAGATGTGTAGAAGTGTGGGAGGTAGGTGCAACATGCAACCTCTGTGGTTTCTTTCATTAGATCTGCTGCTTTGGAGTCTTGGTTTTCCCCATAATTAAGCCGCTGTCTGCATGCCAGTCCAGAACTGGAGGAAAATCAAAGCCCCCCGGCAGACTATCAGTTTAGGGCTTTTTTTTCCTCCCATGCCGCCTTCCCCAAGCGTACCCTGCTCCAATTTTCTAATA
Organism: Aquarana catesbeiana; assembly: GCF_042186555.1. Lineage (NCBI taxonomy): Eukaryota > Metazoa > Chordata > Amphibia > Anura > Ranidae > Aquarana > Aquarana catesbeiana. The sequence goes on from NC_133330.1 coordinate 284,538,765, forward strand.
ATATATGAAACATATCAACACATGTTTTCATCGCAAATAAATACTCCATATAACTACTTTATTATCTGATAGAATGCAAACCCATCCCTATATATCCTAATAAATTGTAAGCTCTTTCATCTTCTAATCTTACCTAATACCCTTATAGACTGTAAGTACTTCTGCCTTCTGTAACTTACCTTATACTGTACTATAATGTAATAAACTGTACGTTTTTCCACCTTATATATCCTATCTTATACCCTGTAATGCCCTGTGCACACGGTCGGACATTGATCGGACATTCCGATAACAAAATCCATGGATTTTTTCCGACGGATGTTGGCTTAAACTTGTCTTGCATACACACGGTCACACAAAGTTGTCGTAAAATCTGATCATTCTGAACGCGGTGACGTAAAACACGTACGTCGGGACTATAAACGGCAGTAGCCAATAGCTTTCATCTCTTAATTTATTCTGAGCATGCGTGGCACTTTGTGCGTTGGATTTGTGCACACACGATCGGAATTTCCGACGACGGATTTTGTTGTCGGAAAATTTTATAGCAAGCTCTCAAACTTTGTGTGTCAGAAATTCCAATGGAAAATGCGTGCTGGAGCCCACACACGGTCGGAATTTCCGACAACAAGGTCCTATCACACATTTTCCGTCGGAAAATCCGACTGTGTGTACAGGGCATTAGACTGTAAGCTCTTCTGCCTTCTGTATCCTACCTTATTCCCTAATAGACTGTAAACTCCTCTGCCTTCTCTAAATAAAAGAGAATATTGAGAGGAAGCAGATCAAAATCTGTCCCTCAAAGGTGATTGGGATTTTTAAGGATATATATTTCTGTCATAAGGCAAGCACAACCACAAGGTATAATTCAAAAAAATATATCATTTATTACAAAATATAAAATTTAAAACAATATCAGTCATAAAACAAATGACCAAGATAATACTAATTTTCAAAAAGCTTTAACAGATGCTTGTATGTATTGGGTAGCCGACACGTTTCGCAGTCTAGAGTACTGCTTCTTCGGGGCTGTTCCCCATGCATCTGCATAGTCCAAGTTACAGAGAAATATGACATTAGTATCAAAAAATATACACAATAATTTTACAAGAGGTCCAATGGTATTTTTCATTACGGTGCTCACCCAAATATCCTGACATTGATCACATCGCAACATCGGAGAGGAAGGACGGACACCATCCCGTGACAAACAGGTGATATCAGAATCACCTATATGGGCTTGTGGATGTCGAACCATATGTATAGATTACAGGACTGTATCATAGATCATCTAGGAAAGTAACAATGCAAAAATAAAATATATATATTTTTGCGCCGGCTACCCAATACATACAGGCATCTGTTCAAGCTTTTTTAAAATTAGTATTATCTTGGTCATTTGTTTTATGACTAATATTGTTTTAAATTGTATATTTTGTAATAAATGATATATTTTTTGAATTATTCCTTGTGATTGTGCTTGCCTTATGACAGAAATAGGCATCCTTAAAAATCCCAATCATCTTTGAGGGACAGATTTTGATCTGCTTCCTCTCAATATTCTCTTTTATTTACCTCACATCAGGGATGTGAATGGAATATTCTGTCTCTAGAATCTGTCCAAAAATACTCTCATATATATTCCTCTGCCTTCTCTATCCTCCTTTATACCCCTAATAGATTGTAAGCTCTTCTATCTACCAGTATCTCCCTCTGACAGGCCACAGTGTGACAGTAATAGCCAAGTCATTTCATTGCTGCTCTCCACAGTCACTGCTCAAGATAGTGACAGGAAACAATAATGATAGAGAAGAGTGGTCCTACACTATGGAGTTGAGTTAACTAAAGGTCCCTAAAATGAAAAATGTGTGAAAGCAGAAGGCCTGTAGAATAAAAATTTGGCATTCCCTATTTTGTATGTCACTCAATATTTTCGCAAATGTTTGCAAAACTAATTTTTTTAGTAAAAAAAAAAAGTGATTTAGTGCAAAAAAGAAAAAAACAATGACCTGATCTCCAAGTCTTCCATTAAATATAAAAGATTACACTGCATCAAATTGATGAATGTATATAAGTAGCATATTGCATACAAGATACAAATGTGAAAAATCTGAAGAAGACTACAATGTTCAAAACTATAAATAGGTGATACATTAAGAAGCTTTACATCTCTTCAGTTTGGAGTTAGGGCTTGTGTAGACAGACATTGTCGAACACTGAATTTTTATGTCAATTGCAGCAATGCTCAAACACATGTGTTTGAATCCAACATAAAAAAAGATTGCATTTGACCTGCTTTTCCATCAATGCTAACACATCTCAATAGGACCAGCTGTATCCAAAGAAACCCAAAGCAGGTCAAACGTAGCCTCCAAGCTGTCATCTGTGTTACCTCATTTGGCAAGATTTGACCTGCTTAAGACATATGTTTTTAAACATAAAGAAATGGCCTTAAAATTATTCTCTTACCTCTGGCTCCTGTGAGAATACCCAATGTTTGTTGCATAATTATTATTACTATACAGGATTTATATAGCGCCAACAGTTTGCGCAGCGCTTTGCAACGTTAGGGCAAACAGTACAGTTACAATACAATTCAATACAGGAGGAATCAGAAGGCCCTGCTCGTTAGAGCTTACAATACAAAAGATAATAATAGATAAGATGTTGGTACTTCCTAACTGTGTTTACAGTCAGGTCCATAAATATTGGGACATTGACACAATTCTAATCTTTTTGGCTCTATACACCACCACAATGGATTTGAAATGATCTCATTTAGAGAGTTGACAGCAACAGATTCCAAATGCAAATAGCACACTTGAAATGAACTCTGAACCTTTTATCTGCTCCTTTTAAATGGGATAATGAGGGAATAACACACCTGGCCAAGGAACAGCTGAGCAGCCAATTGTCCCATTACTTTTGGTCCCTTAAAAAGTGGGAGGCACATATTCAAACTGTTGTAATTCTTACACCGTTCACCTGGATTGGATGTAAATACCCTCAAGTTAAAGCTGAAAGTCTGCAGTTAAAGCACATCTTGTTCATTTCATTTCAAATCCATTGTGGTGGTGTATAGAGCCAAAAAGATTAGAATTTATTATATAATATTTATGAACCTGACCGTATATACATAGTGAGGGACTTTTATTTGATTGTATTTATGCGTTCTTTTGAACTACATTATTGTCACAATAGGGTTAACATGCCCCAAAACTGTATGTGCCTGTACAAAATTAGAAATAAGTGTACTTTATGGAGACATTAGGGGTCTATTAGACCTAGAGGTTCTCAACCTCAGTCCTCAAGTACCCCCAATAGTCCATGTTTTCAGGTTTTTCTTTACTTTGAAGAGCTGCTTTAAATCAATATCAATGACATGGTATTGATAAGAGCTCTTTTATTTAAGCGACGTTCCCAAAACATGACTCGTTGGGGGTGCTTGAGGACTGAGGTTGAGAACTACTTTATTAGACCACTGATGCCTCCTTTGACTCCACTGTGTGCAGACTCAGCACCCCCAGTGGAGGAGAAGAGGAATGTCATGTGTCCAGCCAGAAGGCAGCTGGAAAAAAGGTACAGTATGTATGTTGGGGTTTCTCTGGATGGATTCTGACTGTTGTGCTCTAACAGTGCACGTTACAAACATATGTATTGGTGTGCTGCGGTGCCATTCACTCCCAAATGTCACTCCAGTTCATTGTGTTGCAGCACACCACAAAGCACAGTAATGCACTAACATGTGTTGTGGTGTTCTGCTTATCCAGTGTTTTGGTGTCCATATTAGTGGTCTGCTTTTACAGCACACAAATTAGTCACCAGTTCTCTGTTCAGGGAGCTCTGAGAACCGAGCGATCTGCAGTGTTAGATCGCTTGGTTCTCAGCCTAATGCCCTGTACACACGATCGCACATTCAGACAACAAAATCCATCGGATTTTTTTCAACGAATGTTTGCTCAAACTTGTCTTGCATACACACGGTCACACAAAGTTGGTCGGAAATTCTGAACGTCAAGGACGCGGTGACGTACAACACGTACGACGAGCCAAGAAAAATTAAGTTCAATAGTCAGTGCTGCTCCTCTGTTTGATTCTGAGCATGCATGGCACTTTGTGTGTCGGAATTGTCTACACACGATCGGAATTTACGCAAACAGATTTTGTTGTCGGAAAATTTTAGAGCCAGCCCTCAAACTTTGTGTGTCGTAAATTTCAATGGAAAAAGTCAGATGGAGCCCACACACAGTCAGAATCTCCGACAACAAGCTCCGATCGCACATTTTCTGTCGGAAAGTCCGACCGTGTGTACGGGGCATAATGCCCCGTACACACGGTCGGACTTTTCGACCGGACTGGGCCGTCGAACGCCGACGGACCAAATCCGGCGGACAATCCAATCGTGTGTGGGCTCCACCGGACCTTTAGCGGACTTTTCCAGATCTGACGGACTTTAGATTTGGAACTTGCTTCAAATCTTTACGTCGTAACTCCGCTGGACCCAGAAATACGCTCCTTTGTATGCTAGTCCGACGGACAAAAACCGACGCTAAGGCAGCTATTGGCTACTGGCTATCAACTCCCTTATTTTAGTCCGGTGTACGTCATCACGTATGAATCCATCGGACTTTTGTGTGATCGTATGTAGTTAAGTCCGTTTGTTAGAAAGTCCGCCGCAAGTCTGTCAAAAGTCCGTCGAAAGTCTGTTGAAAGTCTGTCGGACGGGCTGTCGGATTTTTGTAGCTGAAAAGTCGGACCGTGTGTATGCGGCATTAGAGGTAAGTATGATTCTAAAATTTTAAAAAATCTATTTATCTTTTAATAAATAGCATAACATGCTGTAACCTCCAAAAATAACGCAACAGTGTGAATCCAACCTTATTGTATAGGGTGACCTGCCTTATTCTGGGTTTGATCTTCAAATTAGAAACCCAGTTCATTTTTTTTTTTTCCAATTTTTTGCTAGAATAAGGGAGGGTTAGAACCTCTGACAGGTTCTCTGTTACTGTCAGCATCCTAGTAGGAGAGATTTCTCTACATTTCCATCGTCACTACCGCAGCAAAACTGGTAAATTCTCTTCAGTCAGAATATACTGCACAAATAAATAAGACCTTGACTAGAGTTCTTCCCCTTCCTTACAGTTTTCAAACCCCAAAAAATGGCTGTAGTTGTATGTTAAAGAAGAAATTCACCCCCTCCACCCGTGTAATTTTTTGGAATTCCTTCTTATCTTGTTATTCTGTTCAATGGGTTATCTTCAAAATACATGCTCACACATCTGCCAAATCCAGCAAAGTCTGGCACCACATACTGAGCCCCGCGATGCCATGCTCCATGTCATCGGGGGTCTGTTTTGGGTTCAGAAAAGCAAGGAACACAAACCTCTATAGTATATTATTGTACTCTTACTAAACAAGAATTCTGTACTCACACAAACTACTTACATTTGTAGAAAACAATACAAGATTAACCAAACCCAAGTACTATAGTTATACATACAACACATGCACACGCTACCTAACATCGCTAGCAAATGTGCATGGACAATGGTCTGTGTACAATAAGGATAAACTAAAAATTACTTGCTTGGATTATAGCTCATGGCTTTCAAAACAAAAAGGGTTCCAGGCTCCGCTGCTGCTTATTAAATAAATCTACAAAACACTTATATAAATAAATGTATTATGTTGCTTCTACTGTAAGTACATGATTTACCATGAATATATATCAAAACCACATGATGAAACCTTGAATATATATAATACCAAGTTTTGATAAATAATAAAAGTGCACAAAAGTCTGTGCTGACTCTTTATCGTCAACAGTGAAAATAGTGCTCACAACTCGATTAAATAAACAAATTTCATGTACTGTGATGCTTTAAAATGTGTTAAAGTGGATATTGTGCCCAAAACTCCAGTGCTGTAACACTGCTATTAGTTGCACCTTGCACATATGACCCAAAACACTATTTAGGTCATACAGTATATCGCTTTTCCTTATGTTCACTGAAATAACCTCTGGTCCATTGTCTCCACTTTGACCTCTCTGGCACTAGTAATATTTAAAGGGTACATGTCCTTTTAAGATCAGGGTCCAAACCATGTAGATGTTCAGTATCGCTCCAGCATCAGAAAGCAAAAAGAACCGCCATGTTTTATCAAAAAAGATCTCTAATTTGTATCAAAAACCACACTTACAAGATAAGGAAAAAAGCCTTATATATCACAAATAGATTCACAATACCGAAAATTCTGCTCCAGGCATCACTTCTGGTTTTGTGTATAATGTCACCTGGCTCCTTCCTACACGTTACGTCACAAGTCACGTGACTTTGTCAGGGAGAAGGGCTGTGTGCGCATTACCAATCTTAAGCACCACCAAGTGCCACATTTATCTGTAACCAAGGTAACAAATGGCAGCCATATTATCTATACCTATAATAGGTAATGTAGATGCAAATATATCGCCGACCATGTCTGGAAAGCAAAAAAGTAACAAAACAGAGGCAATCATAATTATTATCTATGATTATGATTAGTATGATAATTGTATGAAAGTCTGAAATATCACCAAACCTATACTATATAATAAATATACTATACCATACCATACTATATATTAAATATACAGGGCCGTCTATAATATTGAGTGGACCCTGGGCAAAAAATTTCTTGGGCCCCCCCATGCAATTTCACTCTCCACCTGTTCTGAGACATACAATAAATAGCAGCTAGACTTAAAATCAGTTAGTGTATCAGATCAGGCAGCAATTGAGATTGGTTGCTAGCGGTTACAGCATATCATTACTGCTTACTGACTGGATGCTAGAGGTTACAGCACACATTACGTCTCACTGATTAGTTGCTAGAGGTTAAAGAAAATTATTTCTGCTTGTTAATTGGTTGCTGGAGATTACTGTACAGTAATATTGCTCACTAATTGGTTGCTAGAGGTTACAGCACATCATCTCCTCACTTCAGGGGAGCATGATATACATATGAATGCCGCCTTTATTTACATATCAATGCCGCTGGCCGCAGCTATTTACTCAGTAATGCCGCCGCTATTTACATATGAATGCTGGTTATTTACATGTAAACACAGGGTCTGCAGGTGAGTCAGAAGTACATAACAATAGGGCAGAGCTGGGCAGCATTAGTAGCAGTACTTCACACTGAGATATCGGGACACAGCACAGGACTAAAACTTCAAGGGACAAGGGCTTTTAAACTGGGATAGTTGGCAAGTATGAGGCAGCTGCTTTGGGCCCCAGAACAATGACAGGGCCCAGGGCAGCTGTTCCTTTTGCCCTGCCTTAAAAACAGCCCTGTAAATATATATACTCACTGGACACTTTATTAGGTACACCTTGCTAGTACGGGGTTGGACTCCCTTTTGCCTTAAGAACTGCCTTAATTCTTCATGGCTAGACATGTGCAATTAGTTTTGTTCTGAATTCATTTAACGAATTTTGACAAATTTGTTAATTCTGAAATATCCAAATTAACAAAAAAATCATTTAATTAATTTTTCCGAATATTCGAAAATTCGTAAATTGGAAAATTCGTAGTTTCGTAAATTCATAAAATTCGAACATTCGGAAATTCGGAAATCCAAAAACCCGAAAATTCGAAAATCTGAAATAACTGACTAATAATAACTTAACTATTACTAACTATTAAATTATAGGTATTGGAATTTCCTTTCAAATTTGGCTGTTAGTGAACGTAACGAATACGAATTTATACGAAGTTACGATTTATCCGAAATAATGAATGCCTAAACGAATGGAACATAACAAATTAATAACAATAAATAACAATAATAATAAAAATGTTTTATTATTTGTATTAAATATATCAGAAGATGTGTACACTGTAGTCATAAAGGGATGGACATGGTCAGCAACTATACTCAGAGAGACCGTGGCATTTAAACGATGCTCAATTGGTACTAAAGGGCCCAAAGTGTGCCAAGAAAATATCCCTCACACCATTACACCACCAGCCTGAACCATTGATAAAAGGCAGGATAGATCCATGCTTTCATGTTGTTTATGCCAAATGCTGACCCTACCATCTGAATGTCGCAGCTGAAATCGAGATTCATTGGACCAGGCAATATTTTTCAAATCTTCTATTGTCCAATTTTGGTGAGCCTGTGTGAATTGTAGCCTCAGTTTTCTGTTCTTAGCTGATAGGCGTGGCACCCGGTGTGGTCTTCTGCTGTGCTGTAGCCCATCTGCTTCAAGTTTCGATGTGTTATGTGTTCAGAGATGGTATTCTGCATACTTTGGATGTAACGAGTGGTTATTTGAGTTACTGTTGTCTTTTTAATCATCTTGAACCAGTCTGCCCATTCTCCTCTGACCTCTGACATCAACAAGGCATTTTCATCCACACAACTGTCACTCTGTGGATATTTTTCAGACCATTCTCTGTGAACCCTAGAGATGGTTATGTGTGAAAATCCCAGTAGATCAGCAGTTTTTGAAATACTCAGACCAGCCCGTCTGGCACCAACAACCATGTCACGTTCAAAGCCACTTAAATCCCCTTTCTTTCCCATTCTGATGCTCGGTTTAAACTTCAGAAAGTTGTCTGGACCACACCTAGATGCCTAAATGCATTGAGTTGCTGCCATGTGATTGGCTGGTTAGCAATTTGCGTTACCAAACAGTTGAACAGGTGTACCTAATAAAGTGGCCGGTAAGTGTATATACACATATGATGCAGGAAGGTGCGGTTGATGGGGACATCATTCTCAGAGGCGGCTCTCTAATTAGGCGAAATAGGCGGTGGCCTCAGGCCTCGCAGTAATAGGGGCCTCGCACAGCTGGCTAGTTTACCTAATTAGAGAGCCGCCTCTTCCAGCAGCAGAGATCTCCGTCCTGAGTCCCCTCGCCCTGCTACAGGGAGAGATGACAGGTTGCGAGTGAGATGTGTGATCGGAGCTCACAGACATCTCCGGATCACAGACAGGGAGAGCCGCTCAGTGTACAGCCTGCTCTGACAGATCTCCCCCCTCCCCCTGCTGCCCGCACAACCAGACAGAAGAGGAGAGAGAGATTCTGCTTCTCCTCCTCCCGCCCTCTCCTCCTGTGTCTGCCCCGCCCACTCTCCTCGGCAGTGTTCTCTGTTCTGCCTCAGAGAAGGGGATGTGTGGGCGGGAAGATTCAAGCTGGAGCCCAGGAAAAGGACAAGGGGAGTCTGATCCATCCATCCATCCAGTCCCTCCGGCCTCCCAGTGAGTACACTAATGTAGGGGATGCTCTTCCTTCCCTTCTTCCTCCACCCCCCTCTCTTTCTTTCTATTCTTTTTGTCTCTTTCTTTCTCTTTCCTTCATTCTTTCCACACCCCCCTCTCTTTTTTTTCTTTCTTTCTTTCTTTCTTTCTTTCTTTCTTTCTTTCTTTCTTTCTTTCTTTCTTTCTTTCTTTCTTTCTTTCTTTCTTTCCTTCTTTCTTTCCTTCCATCTGTCTTTCTTTCTCTTTCTTTCCTGTCCATCTTTCTTTCTTTCTTTCTTTCTTTCTTTCTTTCTTTCTTTCTTTCTTTCTTTCTTTCTTTCTTTCTTTCTTTCTTTCTTTCTTTCCTTCCATCTTTCTTTCTTTCTTTCCGTCTTTCTTTCTTTCTTTCTTTCTTTCTTTCTTTCCTTCTTTCTTTCTTTCTTTCTTTCTTTCTTTCTTTCTTTCTTTCTTTCTTTCTTTCTTTCTTTCTTTCTTTCTTTCTTTCTTTCTTTCTCTTTCCTTCCATCTTTCTGTCTGTCTGTCTGTCTGTCTGTCTGTCTGTCTTTCTTTCTTTCTCTCTCCACCCATCCCCCTTTATTTCTCTCTTTGTGACAGCCTACCAGAATAGGTAGGATCTGTGAAAGCAGTTTCCCTGTGCAGCTCTGCTTGAGGAAAATATATCTTTATTATGCCCACTTACCTACCCCCTGTACTGTCCACTCCCCTATACCCTCCTAATACAGTTCATAATACAGTGGGGCCTCATGTCTAAGTTTTGCCTAAGGCCTCACAAAGTCTAGAGCCGCCTCTGATCATTCTCATCTAGGTGAGAATCCTGGAAGTATCAGGAAGGGTCCTGAATAAAAAGGTATTTTGAAAACAGAGAGATAAATGTCCAATTGTGAGAGAGGAAGGGGGTAGGAGTGCAATGAGGGAAGGTGAGTGGGAAGAGTGAAGACCTACCCTATATATTGGCATATAACACGCTCCGGCGTATAACACACACCCTAATTTAAGAGGCAAGTTTCAGGAAAAAAACGTTTTTTTTAAATAAACCACTTTTAAGCAAAATAATGGTCAGTGAGCATCAATGCAGCCGGATTAGTGCCCATCTGCAGCTTCAATGCAGCCTAATCTGTGCCCATCTGCAACTTCAGTGCAGCCTGATCTGTGCCCATCTGCAGCCTGTTCTGTGTCCATCTGCATCCTTCCATTTCAGGATTTTGTTTACACAACTTCTCCCATGTCATCAATTTATTTGCTGATGATGTTATTCTTAACTGACCCCAATTAATCCTTTATGAATGCCCATAAAGTGTTGCAAGCATTTAGGTGTGACTTGCCCCTTAGCCACTCCGCAATCCAGCAAGAAGCCGCCAGCTCCCACTGCCTCGTGTACAGATGTCATCTTGGTGCGAGCCGAGTGCCGAGTCGAGCGCCGAGCCATCATCTCAACTGATTTCTGGCGGCACTCGTCCCTCTCCTTCCCCTGCGAGGTATGCTGTCGGCGTATAACACGCAGCCGCGATTTTCCCTCTATTTTCAGGGGGAAAAGTGCGTGTTATACGCCGATAAATACGGTACTTTACTATATCTGAAGTGGTTTCCAAGGAAGAAAACAAGTGATGAGATTGTGGAATGATAATATCCATATGGTAGAGACTTTTCTATGAATATAATGTATATTCTTTACTCCAGTTCCTGGTTTTGCAGCTCTGATGTCTCTGTCTCACCCTACATGTTTTCCAACAAAGAGCTGAGATTTAGCTGCAGAGCAATTTTTTTTTCCCCTCTCTTGCAACATTTACCTTTGAAAGGGAGTAGTTAGAGAACAGACCATAAAAATAACTGAATGTGTAAACAGATTCGCTGTTATTATCATGCAACAGTCTCTTCCCGGATTGGTGTTTCATCTAAGCGGAATCACTGGCGCCAGAATCATTTGTATTTTCAGCGCTCACTGTTAAAATATCACTTGCCAGCTTTGTATTCTGCTGCCTTTATCATGTTTGTTTCAATATGCGTCCAAGTGAAACGCTGGTGCCTCACCACTGCTTATAATGATGGCACTTCAAGACATGTTATAAAGAACAGGCGCAGCTTGTCGGATTTATTATACGCTATGAATTTTTTCTTTTTTTTTTTAAATAGCAGTGTAGATGTATTGTAATTGCAGATGTTTCTGATGGGTAAATAATACCAACCAGTGTGATAACTAGGATATACAAAGCCTGATAGAAGCTATGGAAAGAGGCACCTCATCAATGGGTGTCAATAAAAGGTTGCATAGGACAATAAAGCTCGACTCCAGTCCACACTTTCTTTTATTTTTATTTTGGATAGATTTTCATCTGTAAAGTCACATTTTTAGAGCTTTCTAAAAAAGGACGAGGGTAATAATTCTTACATAGGGCAATGCATTCATCCCTTCACATTAGACACACAAAAAAGAGAAATCTGAAAATTTGGGATTTTCCAATTTTGGGATTCCCTATTTATATCTCTCTACCACCGCACAAACACCCTGACTCGTATTTTTCCACCGTCCATTGCTATAGACTTCTGCTATTGCTTGGTGGTGGGGTTGAGCACATTTTATCAATAACTCTTCAGGAGTCGGAAAGGATGTATTTATTTTTTTAAGGATTAACTGACCTTATCAGATCACAATAACACTAGTGTATGTCAATCATTGTCCTAACATTTGAGGGGAACCTGTGACCACAGACCAAGTGACGGGACCACAAGGAACTTACCTTTGGGATGAATTAGAATGGAGTTTGCGAGCCAGGCCTTCTTATCCACATTAGTGCCTGACCTAGGGTTGCCACCTCATCCCTTTAAACCTGAACACATATGAAGTACACAGGTTCTGGGGCTAATTTAGTGCAAATAAGGCACCAAGTGAGTTTAATTACCACCTAAACCAGCCACAGAACCTGTGTAATTAATATGTGTTCAGCTTTAACCACTTCCGTACCGCCCACCGTCGCTTTACGTGATGACTTTGAAGGAGGATATCGTTGTTATGGCAGCAGCGGGCGGTCCGCTACAAGATAAAAGTGGTCTCTGCGGCAGATTCCCCGCAAGATCACTTTTATCGTCAGCGGGAGAGGGCCCCCCCCTCCCACCGCGATCCGGTGCCCTCCGCCGCTTATTGGAGCCATCAGCAGCGGCGGAGGCGATCATGTCTGTCCCATGCCTGGGTATGGAGATGAGTGAGGGGAAGATGGCCCCCACCCGTCTCCATATCACTGCAGGGCGAAAGCGACGTCAAAACGTCACTTCCGCCTTTAGATCTTAAAGAGCCATTTTTTTTTCATTTTTTTAAATGACAAAATTTATTTTTTTTATTGCATTTTAGCTCTTTTTGACCCCAGATCTCATATTTAGGGGTCCTGTCATGCTTTTTTCGATTACAAGGGATGTTTACATTCCTTGTAATAGGAATAAAAGTGACACAAATTAAAAAAAAAAAAAAAAAAAGCAGTGTAAATATGTAAAAAAAAAAAAAAAAAAAGGTAAAAGAAATAAGAAAAAAACCCCCATTTTTTTAAACGTGCCCCGTCCCGACGAGCTCACGTGCAGAAGCGAACGCATACGTGACTAGCGCCCGCATATGAAAATGGTGTTCAAACCACACATGTGAGGTATCGCTGAGATCGGTAGAGCGAGAGCAATAATTCTAGCCCTAGACCTCCTCTGTAACTTAACACCTGCAACCTGTAGAATTTTTTTAAACATCGCCTATGGAGATTTTTAAGGGTAAAAGTTTGTTGCCATTCCATGAGCGGGCGCAATTTTGAAGCGTGACATGTTGGGTATCAATTTACTCGGTGTAACATTATCTTTCACAATATAAAAAAATTGGGCTACTTTTACCGTTGTCTTATTTTTTAATTCAAAAGGTGTATTTTTTCCAAAAAAAGTGCGCTTGTAAGACCGCTGCGCAAATACGGTGTGACAGAAAGTATTGCAACAACCGCCATTTTATTCTCTAGGGTGTTAGAAAAAAATTTATAATGTTTGGGGGCTCTAAGTAATTTTCTAGCAAAAAACCTGTTTTTAACTTTTAAACAACAAATCTCAGAAAGAGGCTCAGTCTTTAAGTGGTTAAAGGGAAGAGGTGGCAAACTTAGCCTGACCTCACAAATGCGCTTCTGGAAGAATGGTCAAAAATTCCCATAGACACACTCCTAAACCTTGTGGAGAGCCTTCCCAGAAGAGTTGAAGCTGTTATAGCTGCAAAGGGTGGGCCAACTCAGTATTGAACCCTACGGACTAAGACTGGGATGTCATTAAAGTTCATGTGCGTGTAAAGGCAGGTGTCCCAATACTTTTGGTAATATAATGTACATTGGTTCCAATACAAAAAGTGGTCCTAATGGTGTTTTGTCTACTTTAGTTAGTGCCTTAAAATCCCAAATAAAGTTTTCTTTTTTGTGCATTTTTCCTATTTTGGTGGCCAGCTGTAACAGCAGGACAAGAAATAAGGGGAACAGTGGGACAGTAAGACACAGACAGTGAAAATAACTTGACATAACCCTTCACCATATACTGAAAAATGCCCCTTTCACACATATGGACTGTTCGTCTCATCAGTTCAGTCACATATTTTTACAAAGAAAAAACAAATGAAGTTTACATCAGTTTTTCATCAGTTCTTTTTCTATCAGGTTTTCATCAAATTTTTATCATTTTACCATCAGTTTTTACATCAGTTTTTTACATCCACTACCAGTGCAAAATTGGATGCAAAAACAAATCGTTTACATCTATTTTTCGTCAGTACCAATTTTTTAACGGAACAAAAATAAGGCTTTGCTCCTTTGCAAAAAACGGATGCAGATGTAAACGAATGTAAATGGATGATTATTTATTTTTCCATAGAGATGCCATTTTGGGGCCTAAAGGTCTGTGTCTCCAGTGGGATTTCTCATCACATTCTGTCTCGGAAGTATCCCCAGTGGAGACCAGGGTTGCCACCTCATCCCTTTAAACCCAAACACATATTAATTACACAGGTTCTGCGGCTGATTAGCCACTTTAGCCCCAGACCATTTGGCTGGCCAAAGACCAGAGCAAATTTTGTGATTCGGCACTGCGTCGCTTTAACTGACTATTGCGCAGTCGTGCGACGTGGCTCCCAAACAATATTGACGTCCTTTTTCACCCACAAATAGAGCATTCTTTTGATGGTATTTGATCGCCTCTGTGGTTTTTATTTCTTGTACAATAAACAAAAAAAGAGCGACAATTTTGAAAAAAAAGCAATATTTTTAACTTTTTGCTATAATAAATATCCCCCAAAAATATATAAAAAAACATTTTTTTTCTCAGTTTAGTCCGATACGTATTCTTCTACATATTTTTGGTAAAAAAAAAATCGCAATAAGCGTATATTAATTTGTTTGCGCAAAAGTTATAGTGTCTACAAAATTGGGGATAGTTTTATGGTATTTTTATTAATATTTTTTTTTTTTTACTAATAAGGGCTGCGATTTTTATCATGACTGCGACATTATGGAGGACATGTCGGACAATTTTGACACATTTTTTGGGACCATTGACATTAATACAGCGATCAGTGCGATTATAAATGCATTGATTACTGTAAAAATGTCACTGGCAGTGAAGGGGTTAACACTAGGGGGCAGTGAATGGGGTTAATGTGTGTCCTAGTGTGTGTTCTAACTGAAGGGGGATGTGGACTGTGCAGGGAAACTCTGTATGAACAGAGGATCTGTCAGTTCTCCCCTCAGAGAACCAGAAACTGTGTGTTTACACACACAGCTCCCGGTTCTCCGTGTGCCCCAAGCGATCGCAGGAGCCCGGCAGTGATCGAGACCGCCGGGCACTTGCATCGGCTCCGTGGGCGAGCAGGGGGTGCAAGCCGTCTATGGTACCAACGTACCATGACGGCGATTCGCCTGCCTGTGCCATTCTGCCACGGTATAACTGCGGCGGATGGTCGGCAAGCGGTTAAGGTGGTAATTAAACTCACTCGGTGCCTTATCTGCATAAAATTAGCCTCAGAACCTGGGAAATTATTATGTGTTCGGATTTAAAGGGATGAGGTGGCAACCCTAGTGGGGACCCAGAATTCAGTGAAAGCCTGACAGGGGTTCTATCCCATCCCCACTCTGTTGAAAAACTGTTTGACTGAAGTGAGGCTTTAAAGTGATGCTGGATTCTGTATTTAAGTGAGTATATTGCTGTATCTTGTAAGCCAAAATTATGCCTGCTTTTACCTTTACCTTTACCCTTGCTGTCTTGCTCCACTTCTTTGGCCTGCCAAAATGCCTATGCAGATACTAACATTTAAAAAATTGGTATTTGTACCTTGGAACAACACCCTCCTCCTTTACAAAGCAATTGCACATTTGGAAACCAAAAAATGCATTGTGGGAGGCAGAAGAGAGTGTCCTTGGTGCCCCATATCCTGAAGTACAGAGATTCTCTTGTGGCAAATAAAGGCATTGAAGAAGCATGGGCATGGTAAGAGCAGGCACCCTATGGTACATAGAACCAAAGAACCTCACTATTATTTCCCGTACTTCAGTACAGTCACATTGTCCGTGATATCAGTGTTAGACCCCTTTCACACTGAGGCATTTTCAGGCGCTACAGCGATAAAAATAGCGCCTGTAAAGCGCTAAAAAAAGCCTCAGCTGCAAACCCAGTGTGAAAGCTCGAGTGCTTTCACACTGGGGCACTGCCCTGGCATGACGTCACAAAAAGTCCTGCCAGCAGCTTCTTTGCAGCGGTAGGGGAGCGGTGAATACACCACTCCTTCACCGCTCCTCCTTGAAAACAATGGGGCAGCGTTGCTATACTGCCGGCAAAGTGCCTCTGCAGCGGTGATTTGCGGGCGAATTTAACCCCTTTTCGGCCGCTAGCAGGGGGTTTAGACCCCTTTCACACTGAGCCTCCCTGGGCGTCAGCGGTAAAGCGGTGCTATTTTTAGCGCCGCTTTACCGGCATCTTAGCGGCGCTATTTGGCCGCTAGTGGGGCGGTTTTAACCCCTCGCTAGCGTCCGAAAAGGGGTTAAATCCGCCCGCAAAACGCCGCTGCAGCAGCACTTTGCTGGCGGTATAGCAGCGCTGCCCCATTGTTTTCAATGGGGAGGAGAGGTGTATTCACCGCTCCTCCACCGCTGCAAAGAAGCTGCTGGCAGGACTTTTTGTGACGCCCTGCCAGCGCAGCGCCCCAGTGTGAATTTAAGCACTCGTGCTTTCACACTGGGTTTGCAGCTGAGGCTTTTTTCAGGCGCTTTACAGGCACTATTTTTAGCTCTGTAGGGCCTGAAAACGCCTCAATGTGAAAGGAGTCTAATACCTCCCGGCTAGCGGCTGAATAAAGCCGCTAAAATGGCGCTAAAAATAGCGCCGCTTTACTGCTGACGCCTGGGGCGGCTCAGTGTGAAAGAGATCCAAGTTTTAGGCTCATCATGTAAGTTACAAAGTGACAGTACAAACAATCAACATTATGTAGCACTAAATAATGATATTTGAAGCGCTTCACAATGTGCATAAAAATGAATATATATGTTATATAGGTTTTACTATAGCAGTCAGCCGCCTTAGACAGGAGCAGATTCACTGCAGTACACTGAGTGATACTGCTGATCTGCACAGAGCGTCCTTGGCTCCTCCCACGTGTTACATCACAGTCACTTGACTTTTTCAAGGATCCTCTCTAAGGCGGCTGACTGCTATAGTAAAACCTGCATATGCCTTATCATTATAAGGCACACGTGAGTGGATTGAAGTTTGCCTGTGTACCTTGGTATCCTAACTATTGCATAATGATTGT
This sequence comes from Aquarana catesbeiana, assembly GCF_042186555.1. Taxonomy (NCBI): domain Eukaryota; kingdom Metazoa; phylum Chordata; class Amphibia; order Anura; family Ranidae; genus Aquarana; species Aquarana catesbeiana. The sequence goes on from NC_133330.1 coordinate 284,555,810, forward strand.
TTTTTTCTCTTATCTGCCTGTCAAATGAGATCTGTTTTATGATTCTCACATTGGTTGTGAACAGAAGCAAAAGAAACATTGTTACTATAAATGTCAATGAGCACCTTAATTAAGCAAGTGTTTTTAAACAGCTTTGCTAGTGGGACTGGATCAAAGCTCTATACCAATCGGATTCTACACTTGTATAATTGAACCTTCTGAATACATCCCTATATATTTATTTTTATGTGGATTTTTTATGTGGATTTTTTTACACATTTGGTGTCACTAATTTTTTATAATTTTACACTATTTTGATTGCTGGATTTTTTAGGAATTTTTACTCACCGCTGGGTTTATTTGAGTATTTATATTTATTCATATATATTCATTTTTATGCACATTGTGAAGCGCTTCAAATATCATTATTTCTTCTTTTTAAGTGACTCTGAAAACACTCTTTTTTGATAGCAGCCTCACTTGGTTTTCTGTGTAATTATCAGCTATTTAGCATCACAGCGCTTTGTGTTTTATATATTCATTATGTAGCACTAACTTTCGGTGGAGCTGCTGGTTTAAAGCGGGCTGTTACCTTCACTCTTGTCACCTCTGTTTCACCTGCACCAGGTCTAGGGTCCCGTTGAGTTTACCTCTGGACGATGTAGACACTAACACTTGAGTAGATTTTCCAATGCTTTAATGAACAAATAATAAAGGAAGTAGCAGGAAAGAGGCAGAAGGAAAGCTGCAGGGAAGCTCAAATACCCTTCTTTAGTATTCTTTAGAACATTCTCTGGAATTGAACACTTGCGGTTGAATGGTTGAATGCACTCCCCCTTGTGGGACCCAATCTTTGCCCACCTGGATAGGCCTCTCTCACTTGCCTAGCAGCCAGTACGCAGCACGAACAAAAGTCTCTGCCACAGACTTGTTTGGAATAAGACCCGTACGATCCTCTGCCACAGGATGTATTGGTTTGCAATGAATGTCAGACACAGTACTTGAACCTTTAAGCCAACCCGATAGTACTATGCAGTAAGATTACTTCAGGATACGTCCTCCAACCGCGTCACCAGGCCCCTCTCCAGACCAGCACTCTGCATGATCCTTCCATGACGGGTCCTCCCCTGGGATATTCTCGTTTGTCCAGCTTCTTCACTCAGAATAGACAGCTCAGGACCATTCCTCTGCTGCTGTGGTAGGCCCCAGACAAGCTTCTGGGCCCACCCACACGCCGCAGCGACGTGGGCCTCTGGAACGGAAGACCACGAGGTGGTACTCTTAACACATACCTGTCTGCCAGGAGGGCCAGCAGGTGGCTGAAAACGAACCCCAGAACATGGCGTCTGTCCCATAAATACCCTCTCCCAGAATGCAACTCGGAGGACCACCTCCACCGAGTTGTCTCCGGGACAGAGGAGCACTCATACGCTTCAACGCGTTGCTTTTCCAACACCTGCCAATGGTGACAACGACACCCACCGGCACAGTGTGGAACTGCACGCAACTCAGCCAAGCTGGAACAGTGGCAAATCTAACTCCCTCTAACAAGTAACCCACAAGATTAACCTATCAGCGGTAGATAAAAAAAAATCTACCAGCGCTACATTATATTTATCAAAAATGTATAACACGAGGACCAATCTATACTATCCAACCAATTTGTGTATAACCTCTTGGTCCTTTGCACTACATATTGTTGGTAGATCTAAAGGAGATTGTGCAATCAGATTGTAAAGGGGGAACTTCACTCCCTCAACATGTTTTCTTATTATTATGATGGCTTATATTATTTTTACATTCTCACTGGCCTAGTGGATCCAGCATTGTAACAGCCAGGGTTTCATGCTGCTATTGTGGTCCTCTTCAGTGATCTTGAGCCAGCTGCCTCTTCTCGTCCCTACCCCTGAAGCCTCCTAAGATATGTGATGGATATCCTAGGAAGCTGCTGGGGAAGAGGCACCTCATTTTCCTGTAGGCCAGAATGACAACCAAGGGATGAGACTGGATATAGACAATAAAATAAAATAAAAAGTTAAAAAAATATATGAAATGTATATTTCAGAGGGGGGAGTAGGGGGAGAAGCACAGGGACCTAAAGGCACTCTGAAGTGTGAAGGTCTGCTTTGAATGTGTTAGTCAGCTGCAGCTTCCCTGCCTTGGCAAGGAGGATCCTCTTGTTCTGCGATCATCTCTTGTGTGTTGAGCACCTTATCATTGTATATTGCACTCTCTCAGGCAATAAAGTGCATTGTCAGCAATAAAAAAATAAAGGCAGAATTAATGGAGGACCCTGTCTAGAATTTGCACTGGGACCCTACGTATACCACTGCTTTGGTAACTAAGTTCATTGTTGTCTGTAGAAGGCATTGGAAGAAAATGTTATATAAAGATGTGGGTATAATTTTTTAATTATGACTCTCATTCTTCCTTTTTCTTGAGATACACTTCTTGCATTTTCTCAAAACAGTATTCTTTTTGATGGAAGTGAAATTACGAATAATTAATAAGCTATATTGAATTTTGGAATTTTAAAAAAGTTTTTAAATTGTAGTTGGCACCAGTTAGAAGGCTTCCTGGAAAAGTGTTGTTTTCTGATTAAATGCCAAAAGCATAAAACACACAGAGTTTTCTAGCCGTGTTTACAGGATGCTGGCGTAATTTACTACAGGATCAAGGATTGAAGACTGAGTACTGCTATTTTTTTCTTCTGCTTATGTGTGTTTTTCAGCTGAAAATGTTCTGAGTGCGCTGTACCTTTTTCCTACATGGTTTTGTGGTTGTGGACCTGCTCCTTCAATGCTTTGGGCCAATATACAGAGAGTTAGAAATAAATATATATATACACTGGCCCTTACTTATGTAGGGTTAGATTTAGGGCCTTTTAGAAAAATAGTAGATGGGCAGTTAAAGTACTTTAGGCAAAACTGATGAGAAAACTGATGAGAATATGAGATATATACAAGGAGCACAACCTACCAGTAGCATGGGTTGCCAGCGCAGGGCAAGTATTGCGACCCCCTAACCCATGAACTGTCCCTTCCACCTAGAACTACCCAGCTGGATCCACCCACACAGCCTAAGAGGGAGAGCGAGGGAAGGGAGCAGAACGGGATTGATATCTGACTTCTCACCCCAAATCCTTAATAAATTTGCACTCAGGACAACCACCCCTGTGGACCAGCCTAGGCTATGCCATTGCTTCCTACCTGTTCAGTACTTCAAGGGGTTGTAAAGGTAAAAATGTTTTCACCTTAATGCATTCTATGCATTAAGGTGAAAAAACTTTTGACAATACCACCGCCCCCAGCCCCCCCGTTTTACTTACCTGACGCCTCGAATCTTCGCTGCTCGTTCTCGTCATCTTCATTGCAGCTCAGCCTGGTCGCTGATTGGCTGCAGTGGATGGATTGAAAGCAGCGCAGCCATTGGCTCGCGCTGCTGTCAATCACATCCGATGACGCGGCGCGCCGGGGGGCGGGGCCGAGTGATACAGCGAGCGGCTATAGCCGCCGGCTGTATCACGGGAGCGCGCCCGCAAGCACTCACCACCATGCGAGGGAGCTCGCATTAAGGTGGTTAATTCTTGCGGGGAGGAGCTGAAACAGCCGCCGAGGGACCCCAGAAGACCAGGTTCGGGGCCACTCTGTGCAGAACGAGCTGCACAGTGAAGGTAAGTATAACATGTTTGTTATTTAAAAAAAAAAAAAATTTTACCTTTACAACCCCTTTCAGTTTTTAAGGCAATGCTGTAATGTACCAGTTCACCCCAATCCCTTTTCTTGACAAGTTGGTAATCTTGGAACAGCGTTTTCTACTGGAACATCCTTACAGGTACCTTTCTTCCTCTTAGCCCAGGTTCACATTGATGCGATTTGGCATGTGATTTGACATGTCAAATCACATGCCAAATCGACGGCTATTGCCGGCAATGGCACGTCTGAATCGCTGCAACGCCAACTTTGAGGCACCGCACCGATTCTCAAGAGTAGTTTATGTACTACTTTTGGCGACTTCAGGTGCAATTTCAAGAGACATCTGTGCCGGAAACTGCACAGATGTCTCTTAAACTCCCCCGAAGTTGGACTGACATGAAAATGTGCGAGTTTAGCTGAACTTGCACAATTTCAGTCCCACAGCAGTGGGAACCTAGGCTCAGGCTCAGTTCACATCTGAGCTTCTTCAAGCATTTTCGGAATTTGTTTAATTCGTGTTGTTATACACATTGGGTGTTTTTAGGCTTTAGCATTTATAATTTAGTCAATGGATAGCTAGTTAATTATAGAAGGAGAGGCAAGAAATTGCTTTTTTCAGGCACTCCCTTTGAAGTCTATAGAGATCAAAAACATGCAACTCTACCCCAAAAAAGCTCATATATTTATTTAAGCTTCAGGTGTCAAGCTTCAAGCAACTCTGTGCACAGGTGTGAATGGGCACCATTGAATATAATGGGAATCTCGATGTTGCGCATTGAAGCAATTTGGGAAAGGTGCTCCAAATCTTTCAGTTGTGAACTGGACCTTACATGTGGAAAAGACCATCAGTAATGGGTAATGCTTTCCATACAGATAGAAAGTAAATTCCACAGCAAATGCTTTAGGAAGCACATGTCTTCTGCATTCCTACTTACCATGTTAGCTAGTTTGTGAAATCTGGATGCAGGCCTGTTTTTTACACAGGCTTCAACATGTATAAGAGCAGTGTGAACAGCAAGCTTTGACAAAGCATTTGCAGAGCTTTCAGCAAGCTCTTTAGCGACCATTCATCTCCAGTTTGTAAATGCTGAACACAAATCCTAATGGGAGTTTTGATTGCCACTTTAAGCAAGTTGCTAGCAGGCTTCAGCAGGTTTTCAACAAGCTTTAAACTGTTACTAGACCCACAACAGTAAAATCCGTTTGTATATGCAGTAAAGCATGCTTGTTATACTCACTGTGCAACCTAAGCGGTCAATCCTCTGCATTGTCTAAAAAAGACTGTTTGATCCTGTCTTCTCTGATCCGCCTCTTCTTTTACTGTCCCCAATCCGTTTGCTGATAGAACAGAGCCAGAGGAGGCACTCTACGCATGCTTAAGCTGGCCATACACCTATAGATTATCTGCAGATTTTCTATGGTTAGATGGAAAAAGTGCAACAGATTTCTCCATGTTCGCTAAACTGTGTGGGTGGAGGAATCTTCCACTTTTTCCATCTAACCATAGAAAATCTGCAGATAATCTATAGGTGTATGGCCAGCTTTAGTCTCTTTGTGTAATCCCAGACACACCCAATGATGTTGAGATCAGAGCTCTGTGGGGGCCAAACCACCCCTTCTAGTACTCCTTGTTCTTCTTTACACTGGAGATAGTTCTTATTGATATTGGCTGTATGTTTGGGGTCATTGTCCCGCTACAGAGTAGATTTGGGGCCAGTTACATGCCTCCCTGATGGTATGACATGATGGATAAGTATCTGCCTGTATTTTTCAGCATTGAGGACACCATTGATCCTGATCAAATCTCCAACTCCATTTGTAGAAATGCAGCCCCAAATATAATTAATATAATGGGAATCTTGTTTCATATCTGCTGATAGAACAGAGCCCTAGGAGGCACTCTGCACATGCTCAGTCAGGGGTCATGCAGCCTCATAGGACAGTCAGAGGACCAGTCGGCCAGACACTGGTAGAAGCCACAAGACTGCTATATACTGTTGATGAGAAAAGGTATTTAGCAGTTTATATTTATTAAAATATTTGCATTTCCATGTTCTGTGTACTGTGGGAGACCAGATATAATGAATGCAGGGTCCTGGGTTTAGTAACACTCAAAAAGTTCTGAAGCCTGCTAGCAGCTTGCTTAAAGTGGCAATCAACACTCCCATTAAGATCTGTGTTCAACATTTACAGCTTGAGTTGATTGGTACTTTAAGGTTGGGTTCACATATGTACAAATTGGATGCAGGTTTCCCCCTCATCCAATTCGCATGACATACGAGTGTTCACACACGTCCAGGGTGGCCGTGGTCCATATTCCAAAATGGTCCTGTGAGTGTTTGGGTCCAGCTCAGGTGCGAAATTCGGACCTGTTTTGCACCTGAATCGGTGAACAGGAATGCACTGGATCCAATGCTGGGAACCGCGGCCGCACATATGTGAACCCGGCCTCAAAGCCCTCAACAAAGCTTGCTAAAAGCTCTCTTAATGCTTTTCCAAAGCTTGCTGTTCACACTCCTCTATAATCAAGTTGAAGCCCATGTGAAACAGGCCTTAAAGAGTACTCACATTCCTGAATTCTTTATTAGTACAGTTGCAGCATTTTCTTTATAGCTTTAGAAACTTACTGATTGCTTTCACTTGGTGCCTGTAATTGCGCTTTAAATTGCCCATATGCACACATATAAGGGTCATTTCACTTAATGTGTTGCTAATATTAACAAGCATTGATAGGGACACCTGCAGCTAACAAATGGGCAGAATGGAAGATCATGTCACTCAATGACACCTTCATTATCCCCCATGAAATTTATATTTGTTTCAGGCACTCAATGCCTTGGGCTGTGCATCTGAATAGCCAGAAATGTTAAATGAAAATTCCTAGTAAAATAATAATTCAGTTATAAACATGCAAAGTCAAAAGCTATTTACTAGCATCTGTTTCCTAATAGGGATGAGCTGAACATCCCCCCCCCCCCGTTCAGTTCGCATCATAACTTGCGAACAGGCAAATGATTTATGCGAACATCGTTAAAGTCTATGGGACTCGAATGTGAAAAATCAAAAGTGCTCATTTTAAAGGCTTATATGCAAGTTATTGCCATAAAAAGTTTTTGGAGACCTGGGTCAAGGGGACATGTATCAATGCAAAAAAAAGTTTTAAAAACGGACGTTTTTTTCGGGAGCAGTGATTTTAATAATGCATGAAGTAAAACAATGAAAATGAAATATTCCTTTAGATATCGTGCCGGGGGATGTCCTTAGTCTGCCTGTAAAGTAGCGCATCTTTCCCGTATTTAGACCAATACCACAGCAACATGACATTTCTAAAGGAAAAAATGTCATTTAAAACTGCTCGCGGCTGTAATGAATTGTCGGATCCTGGCAATATAGATAAAAATTATTGAAAAAAACAGCATTCCCCCCCCCAGTCCATTACCAGGCTCTTTGGGTCTGGTATTAAGGGGAACCCCGCACCAAAATAATAAAAAAATTTGCATGGGGTTCCCCCAAAATCTATACTGGGGGCGCGCAGTGGCTTGTTATCCTGACCACGTCATATGACGTCCGGTCAGGCTATCGCAACCACTTTGCCGACATCATTTGGCTATATGGCGAGCAGCAAGTGGTTAATATCCATACCAGACCTGAAGGGCCTCAATCTCGCAGTGCATTGACGGTCTTGCCGTTCATTATGGGGCGTTCCGCGGCCCTCAAATTTCCCTGGAATGCCCCATAATGTTCTAAATTCGGCGAATACTTACTAAATACTTACGTTCGACTTGAACATCAAGCTCATCCCTATTTCTTAATTTTAGATGCATTTTTTGAAAGACACTTGTTGATTTACTAAAACTGGAGAGCTAAATCTAGTGTAGCTCTGCATAGAAAACAATCAGCTGCTAGGTTTTTTGTCAAAGCTTATGCAGGCCATACATGGGTCGAATTCATAATGAATTTATCATTTTTCTTCCACTTCACAATTATGTGCCACTTTGTGTGTTGGTTTATCACATAAAATCCCAATAATAAAATACATTTACGTTTTTGGTTGTAACATGACAAAATGTGGTAAAAAAAGTATTATATTTCAGATTACCAATACTTAGATGTGGTGGCTGTATTTGTTTTCTTCTTTTAGGCTTCTATTATTTTCTTTATTTTCACCTGGTTAGGTCTCTTATTTTTCAACTTCTTTAACAGACCAAGCTGTCTAGCAAAAGTGGCTGTCAGAGGGGTTGAGACAAACCATTTACCACTGACAGGTTCTAGCTATGAGCTTCAGCTTTTATTCATGAAAATCTTTATTCCAAAATAAAATAAAATAAAAAATAAACTGTTGCTGCAACTGCTTAAAAATTGTTAGTTGGAGTTCAGCTTTGATTTGTTAGAAAAGTTCATCTAAAGTTGCCAGACTTATGCCCCGTACACACGGTCGGATTTTCCGACGGAAAATGTGTGATAGGACCTTGTTGTCGGAATTTCCGACCGTGTGTGGGCTCCATCACACATTTTCCATCGGATTTTCCGACACACAAAGTTTGAGAGCAGGCTATAAAATTTTCCGACAACAAAATCCGTTGTCGGAAATTCCGATCGTGTGTACACAAATCCGACGCACAAAGTGCCATGCATGCTCAGAATAAATAAAGAGATGAAAGCTATTGGCTATTGCCCCGTTTATAGTCCCGACGTACGTGTTTTACGTCACTGCGTTCAGAATTATCGGATTTTCCGTCAACTTTGTGTGACCGTGTGTATGCAAGACAAGTTTGAGCCAACATCCGTAGGAAAAAATCCTAGGATTTTGTTGTCGGAATGTCCGATCAATGTCCGACCGTGTGTACAGGGCATAACACTACCCTCTCCTCAGACCCTATGACTACAGCCGTCTTACTGGCAGGGCCACCAGGTGAATGCCTCTACCATATTTAAGGCATGGTAAACCGCAATATATTACTTTTTTTGGGGGGGGGGCGGGGGTAATACTGTTCTAAATGAAATGGACATTTTTCTTCTTCTCTCTCCTAATTTCATAATTTGTGGATATCCACACAGGTAGCTGAATTGAATAAACTGACACCCTATTTGCTCCACCAGTGCATATATGAGTTAGTGTTGGTGAGATGAAAGGACAAGTTGGGAAAACACTGAAAAAAACATGCACATAAATTATCGCAAGCATTTTCACTTAAAATATGGCTCAAACCTGCTTATAAAGGTGTCAACGGATGTTAGATTCAGGGCTAGATAAGTAAAATCTGCTGAGGTGATGAAAGGTAAGAAGTCGTGAAACAGTTTACTTTTTCCACTTGTGTGCTGGCCTGAACTGAAATTTGGGAATTTTAGCACTTGCCTTAGATCCCTTTTACACTTGTACAACTTGTCCCACAATTTGGGACTGCAAAGTAGCATGACAAGTCGTTCCCCATGATTTCCAATGACAACCATTCATATTAGTACAACTTCAAGTTGTTCCGACTTCAAAGTAGTCCCTGCACTACTTTGGTCCGACTTTGATGCCAGTTACACAGGCATTCCCTGAAAAACAGGACCGTGAAATGGCAGTAAAATCACGCGACTTTGAAGCCACAGTAGTGTGAAAGGTGCCTAAGGCTGCATTCACACCTGAGCGCTTCAAAGCTGCGCGTTTTTTGCCGCGATTTTGTTCAGGTCACCAATGTATAAGGCAGAAAAACGCCTGTAATCTACCCCAAAGAAGTTCATGTTCTTTTTTGAGCTTAGGGTGTTTTTCTGGTGTTTTGCTTCAGGTGACAAAACGCTCAGATGTGAACAGGTGCCATTGAAATGAATGGGATTTTGCTTTTTGGGCGTTTTTCAGGCCTTTTTTTCGGTCGTTTTACAAACTGAAAATGCTTGGGTGTGCATGCAGCCTTAAAGTGATTGTAAACGTTCACCTGGTGAAACAACCCATTCCATTTAAAACTGAAATGAAAGGCAAAACATTTGTGTATAGATAAGAAAAACATTATAAATACAGTTTTTTTCCCTGTTTTTATAAGTTATCACATTCCCTCTGTTCTCAGCTGCATTAGAGCTGGGGGGAGGAGAAGCAACAGTACATTGAGCTTCCCAGTGAATGGCTGTGCAGGGGAGGCATGTCAGAATATGTATTCTGCTTCATATTTTTGGTAAAAAAATCCCAATAAGCATATATTGATTGGTTTGTGCAAACAATAGAGCATTTACAAACTATGGAACATTTTTATTTATTTGCATTTTTTACTAGTAATGGCGGCGATCAGTGAACTATAGCAGGACTGCGATATTGCAGCAGACAAATCGGGCACTAACTGACACTTCTGACACTTTTTGGGGACCGGTGACACTAATACAGTGATCAGTGCTAAAAAATATCCACTGTCACTGTACTAATGACACTGGCTGGGAAGGGGTTAACATCAGGGGTGATCAAAGGGTTAACTCTGTGCCTAGCTGGTGTTTTCTTACTATTGGGGAGGTGATTGTACTCTGCTTTGCAAAGACACAGGATCCATGCCTTCGGTACTGACAGAACGGCAATCTGCCTTGTTTACATAGGCATACCGCCGTTCTCCCTCAGTACTGACGAATCGGCAGGTGCCAACGGACATCAAGTCCTCGGTACCCACTGTATATAATCCGCAGACCGGGAAGTGTCGGTTTACATAATAGGTACGTAATCCGGTGCAACTGTGCCACTTTGATGTAGGGTTACCATTTCTTCACGCCAAACCCGAACACTTTAGCGGCTCACAGCTAATTTTTTTTAAGGGGGAATGCTGTGGACTCTGGTGTAAAGGGGAACTGCTCACCAAACATCCCACTTACATCAGAGTTCCCAGCATTTCCCCTTAAATCAGGGTTCCCAAATATCCCCCTAAATCAGAGTCCACAGGGCATTCCTTACATCTGAGTCCCTCTTACCTTAGTGTATTCAGAGACTTCAGTTACAGACATTGGATGGTGAGCTCACTCAACCGAGGATGGAGTCTCAGGTGTCGACACCTTTCATCCACAATGTATCTGCCAGTTGCTTAACTTCAGCCCACACATCCCTTTCCAGAGGACCAGAACACCGGGGATTGGAGTGTGCATGGGCAGACAGAGTTGTAGGGGTGGGAGAAGGAGGAGCAGATCAAGCCCTCTCTCCTCTCCTGTCCATGTATGGCAATGGGTCCTGTGCACACCCCTATGCACTGGTACTCGGTTACTTGGGGAGCCAGAGTCCATTATGAATATTGTGTCCGGGTTTCCATTATGAATATTGTGTCCGGGTTTCAGGAGGTCTGAAACCCGGACACACAATTCTAAACCCGAACTGTCCAGGTGAATCCCGGACAGGTGGCAACCCTACTTTGACATCGTATATGTAAGTTATACAGTCGGCAGATCGTTACAGAGATGTGTCCCTTGTGCTGCTGGCTCCTACATTAGTTGAAATCTTTCCCTGTTGATTCCCCCTTCCTTTGCAGGTTGGGATTATTAGAGCCAAAAGACTTGTATTATGCACTCATCAAAAGTGCTGACTGTGCCTGCCCTTTCCTCCTGCCTTCTTCATTTATAGAAGCTGTACTATGTCTTCTATGAAAGAAAAGCCATCAATTAAAGTCAATGTTTACACAGAGATTTCGCAGCTGCTATCTAGGAATTGCTAGAAAGCTGTTCCACTCCATTACAACACAGCAACACATTACGTGCATTACCACACATTACCACAATGTGGAAGTGTGAATCCGGCAACAAATTTCGGGCGTGAACGTGTAATGAAACATATATATTAAACTTACAGGGTCCTATACATTTTTTATGTGTTGGTTGATCACTATCATCCTGAAACCCTTTAAAACTCGAGAGTGCCCTAGGGGATTTCCAGCTTATAACATATGATTTTTTTAAAACAACAGAAGAGTGCCAGAACTAGCACTTGGATATAAACTGTTTAGAAAATCAAAGTATAAGGAAATGTAGGATGACTTACACACCAAAACATTTTAATTCCATTTTAATTCCCCTTTACCAAAAAACTACTTATGCAGGTAAGTGGTGCCTGTAGATAAAAACAATTATGCAGCTTGGGTCAAAGTTCAATAATGCCTCTGCTATAGGTGAATGCAGAGATGTCATCAGCCCATCCTGCCTTGTTGCTAGGATGTTGCTAAGACACTCCCAGCCAATTCAAACAACCCCACTATGCGTTTTCACTCCCCCTTTCAAAGTAGCTGTGAGCTCAGTGATGCTGCGATGGGGGAGATAGTGGACCAAACATGTAGGGGTGTTGGAGAGCTCACTCCTGTGATGGTGGGGTAAGCAGGAAGGCTCCGCCCACACCTGAGTGATCCAGATCGTGGGCGGAATCGCCGCGATTCTGCCAACGATTCCAGAATCATGGCCGAACGCGTTTGCGATGCCATTATTTCTTAAAGCGGAGTTCCACCCAAAAATGAAACTTACGCTTATCCGGTTCCTCCCCTCCAATCTAGTGTTACATTTGAGGGGGGGAGGAGGGGAGGGGGGGAGCAGATACCTGTCTAATACAAATTCCATGGCGATCTACGCCATGTCCGGCCCCTCACCCATCCCCCCCCAGTCAGAACGAGTAGTGCGACTCATGCATGTGCAGTAGGAAACAGGCTGTGAAGCCACAAGGCTTCACTTCCTGATTCTCTTACTTAAGATGCCAGTGCCTCCACCCAGAGCTGAGGGACGGATCTGCTCCGGGTGAGGACATCGCGTGTGCCCTGGACAGGTAAATGTCCTTACTTTAAAAGTCAGCAGTTGCAGTATTTGTAGCTGCTGACTTTTATTTTTTTTTTTTGTGGGTGGAACTCTTTAATGGCATCCCATTGGGATTTTGCTGCGATTGCCGAGTGACAAATCGCGCTACAATCGCAGCAAAAATCACAACCGTAAATACTCTTGACTCTGTGCCAAGATTTGGTATCTGAGCTTCTTTGGAGCATTTTTGGAGTGGAGGGAGGCCCTCTCAAATGAATGGTGCTGCTCCAAAAACACCCCACTAAAAAACAAAAAAAAATCTAAAAGAAATGAGCTGCAGCAGCTGCCCCTGCAGATCGCTCAGGTGTGAATGAAGCCTAACAGCTGGGAGTGTCTAAGCAATGTCTTAGCAACAAGGCAGGATGGGAGGATGCCATTACTGGGAGTTATTCAGTGAGGACTTGGGAGGTACATGCAAGAACTACCTCTTGCGCTTGAATGTGGTGCTTAGAGTTTAATGAACTTTCCAATCTTCTGGCTTATAGGTATGGCGCTGACATGCCTTGCCACCCTCTTAGGACTGTGGGTGTCCTTTCATATGCAGCGCTGCAAGACAACTAAAAGAGGGAGCACCAGGCTTGTGCATTACCTTAATAAACTTTTTATTGATGGATAAAAGCAAATATACCCACAGACAAATTCAGTCAGCAATCATATCAAAGAATCAAGACTCAACGTTCCCCAGATCCACAATGCTTGACTTATATCACAGAAAGACATTTCAATGTCCATTATGGCTTATGTGTTTCAAGGGGCGACCCCTCTTCCTCAGGACCAAGGGTACATAAAAGGCCTACACCTGTTAGAGCTGCATAGTTTGTTTTTATTTCCAGGCATAGGCAGTTTTCTGGTGAAGGTGAACTCACACTATAAGGCAGGCCATATACAGAGCGAATTTCTTTCCTGCAACCACAAAATTCACTTGATTCCCCCATCAACAAGAAATTTGCTTTATTCTCCCATTAAGACAGGCAGTGTTGACAGGGGAATCCCTTCCGCCAATCCATTGTATTCTCCTGATGGGGGGGGGCGGGGAAAGCCATCCCTGCTCGGAGAAGATAGCCTTGCAATAGATGAGTATTGCTAGTGGCTATACCAGCCACGAGTGATAATCGTATATAAAATCTGGCAGGCTGGTTGTACCCAAGTTAATCGATTGATCAACTTGGTACGTTTAGCCTGCCAATACATGGTTTGAATCTTGGCAGATTCCTGCTGAACTGGCCGAGATTTGAACCGTCAATACGGGCCTAATGCCACGTACACATGATCGGATTTTCTAATGGGAAATGTTGGATGTGAGCTTGTTGGCTGAAAGCTCCATCGGACATTTGTTGGCCGATTTTCCGCCAACAAATGTTGGCTAGCAGGTTCTCAAATTTTCCGCCAACAAAATTTTGTTGTCGGACTTTCCGACCGTGTGTACACAAGTCCGTCGCACAAAAGTTCATGCATGCTCGGAATCAAGTACGAGCCCGAAGCGCTGGGTCTTGTAAAACTAACGTTCGTAATGGAGATATCACGCAAGTCTTGTACATCACTACGTTTGTAATTATTGGCCAACATTTGTGTGACAGTGTGTATGCAAGACAAGTTGGAGCCAACACCCTTCGAACAAAAATCCACGGTTTTGTTACCGGAAAGTCTGATCGTGTCTACGGGGCATAAGAGAATTATTTTAGGTGTATGAAAGATAAGATGATCAGTAAAGTGTTATGATTGCTGGTTATTTTGTAAGGGAAGCAGAAGAAACCTAAACTACGTGTGCAAGAAAAATGTAAGCATTGCCTGTTTCATTTTACTTGCATCTACACTGCTTAGCAACATTGCCTACAATGCAGGAACCTTATTACAAATCCACACCGAGTGCAGGGGGGAAGGGGGGCTCTTGTCACCTCACTGATCTGAATTTTCGTGAGTCCTTTCCATTCAGAATGCAAGAGTGGATCATTTAAAAACAAAACATTAATTAGATGCCGGTAAATTATAACGGCTTAGTTAGGTTCATTTAGAGCTTTAGGCCAGAGAACGATATTCTGTAATTACTGCTTCTGTAATCCTTAGTCAGTAAGAGGTGAGTGGAGGATTGTTCTGGCTATATTGCAGTCCTCTTCAGCTGTACATTTGCCAGACACTTACCCCCCCCCCCCTACTTCCACCACCTCTTGTGTTACCTGTACCTCTTGCTTTGTCTCTTTGTTCTCTGAATTACTCCTTCATTTTTCAAATATTGACAGCATTTAATCTTTCATGAAATCACATTTTAATTACTTAACTAAATTGTTTTATTCTCATCAAGACGAATTGGAAATGGAAAATGTCTGCAGACAGCACATAATGTGTTTCTTCCAGTCCAATAACTGCTGGCAGGAACCTGATACTAGCATTGAGATGCTGGAAGAATGGTGGCATCACCAATAAGGCTCCGCTCACACTAGTGTGATTTCAAATGAGACTTGAGTCGCACAGAATTACATGACAATGGAAATCACATTGTTTTCAAAGGTGCCATTCCCATCAATGCAACTCAGCAAAGTACAAATTTGGAAAACGTTCTTGTACTACTTTGGTGCTATTCCAGCATGAATTTGGCCCCACAGAAGATAAAAACCACATCCAAGTATCATTCAAATTGCACTACATAATTGCACTGAAAATTGGATTAAAATAGTTTTGCAGTAGTGTGAACCTAGCCTAAAAATGCAACATAGGGTGCAGCTGTGCACCATGCATAGCAGACAATTGCCCAGCTTGGGCTCCTGAAGTAGAATTGACAGCACATTTCTCTAGCCACATATACAGTGCCTTGCAAAAGTATTCACCCCCTTAGCATTTTTCGTGTTTTGTTGCCTCGCAACCTGGAATTAACATGGATTGTTTGAGGATTTTCATCATTTAATTTACAGAACATGCCCACAACTTTGAAGATGTTTTTTTTTTAATTATTGTGAAGCAAACAACAAATAGGACAAAATAACAGAAAAAATCAATGTGCATAACTATTCACCCCCCAAAAGTCAATACTTTGTAGAGCCACCTTTTGCAGCTATCACAGCTCCAAGTCGCTTTGGATAAGTCTCTAATGAGCTTGCCACATTTTACCACTGGGATTTTTGCCCATTCCTAATTGCAAAACTGCTCCAGCTCCTTCAAGTTGGATGGTTTGCACTTGTGAACAGCAATCTTTAAGTCTGATCACAGATTTTCTATTGTATTGAGGTCTGGGCTTTGACTAGGCCATTCCAACACATTTACATATTTCCCATTAAACCACTCAAGTGTTGCTTTAGCAGTGTGTTTGGGGTCATTGTCTTGCTGGAAGGTGAACCTCCGTCCTAACCTCAAATCACACACAGAGTGGTACAGGTTTTGCTCAAGAATATGCCTGTATTTAGCACCATCCATCTTTCCCTCAATTCTGACCAGTTTTCCAGTCCTGACTGCTGAAGAACATCCCCACAGCATGATGCTGCCACCACCATGTTTCACTGTGGGGATGGTGTTCGTTGGGTGATGTGTTGGGTTTGCACCAGACATAGCGTGTTCTTTGATGGCCAAAAAGTTCCATTTTAGTCTCATCAGACCAGAGCACCTTCATCCATACATTTTGGGAGTCTCCCACATGCCTTTTTGCAAACTCAAAACGTGCCATTTTGTTTTTTGCTGAAAGTAATGTCTTTCTTCTGGCCACTCTGCCATAAAGCCCAACTCTATGGAGCGTACGGCTTATTGTCGTCCTATGTACAGATACTCCAGTCTCTGCTGTGGAACTCTGCAGCTCCTCCAGGGTTATCTTAGGTCTCTGTGCTGCCTCTCTGATTAATGGTGTGCGGCCGTCTCTTGGCAGGTTTGCTATTGTGCCATGTTCTTTCCATTTGGTCATGATAGATTTGATGGTGCTTCTAGGGATTATCAAAGATTTAGATATTTTTTTATAACCTAACCCTGACTTGTACTTCTCAACAACATTGTCCCTTGCTTGTTTAAAGAGTTCCTTGGTCTTCATGGCAGTGTTTGGTTAGTGGTGCCTCTTGCTTAGGTGTTGCAGCCTCTGGGGCCTTTCAAAAAGGTGTGTATATGTAATGACAGGTCATGTGACACTTGGATTGCACACAGATGGACATCATTTCATTAATTATGTGATTTCTGAAGGTAATTGGTTGCACCAGAGCTTTTTATGGGCTTCATAACAAAGGGGGCGAATACATATACACATGCCAATTATCAGTTTTTTATTTCTGAAAAATAGTTTTATGTATGTATTTTTCTAATTTTACTTCACCAACTTAGACTATTGTGTTCTGATCCACCACATATAATTCAGATTAAAAAAAAAAACATTGAACCAAAGGCTGTAATGTAACACAATAGGTAAAAAGCCAAGGGGGGGGGGGTGAATACTTTTGCAAGGCACTGTAGCTAGGTACTGGGCTACAGCAATATGGAGAAGGAGACATTGCCTTTTATTCTTCTCTCCCTCTACTGAGATACTGATGTTATGCTGCATCATTCTCCTTCAGCCAGCAAGGAGAGAACTCAAGCAATCCCATATACTTCTCTGCAGAGCACTGAGGATCCTGGGAGTTGTAATTCGAGACTGCAGCCATATAATGGGACAAATAAAATCCTTACACTACAGATCCCAATATGCACTGTTAAGCTGCCTGGGAAAGTTCTTCTGCTTGGCACCAAGGGAGTTAGAGAGAGAGCACCTCTATCTGGATGTTATTCTGCTAGCGGGAGACCATGCCAGTGGAGATCCAAGCCTGAGACTTGGAGTGAGGGCACAGGGGGCAGCACAGCACCGCCCACATCACAGCACCTGCAATGGAGAGTCCACTTCCCCTCTGCTTCCCACAGCTGAACACTGGAGGCTTTCGTGTAGAGAGAGAGGGGCCCCCCTTCTAGCAGGACACCAAGTGTACCCAATCCTCCATACCACACTCATGTTGCACTCTATACCGCACTTATTCCAAACCTAGACTGCACTTATACCAACACTATACTGCATTGTACCAAACCTTTACTGCATCTGAACCACGTCTACCTTGATCCTGTGCCAAGACTATACAGTATGTATACCATGCCTATACTAAATGCAGGTTAACTGGGACTGTTAAATGCTCCAATGCTCTTAAAGGGCCACAATGATAACCGGCTGAAGAAAATTTCAAAGAACTGCCCCTCGCGTAATACGTACAAGCCCCCTTTGTTACCCTGATCTCTCCTCTACAATCCTCCTTTTCTTTTGGACAGTGCATGCCCAATTGGTCTAGGACTAGCATTGCCGCCTAAAATGCGCTCTAGAAGTATAGTTCCAGCACTTGGTAGATAAAATTTTACTACTGCTGC
This sequence comes from Aquarana catesbeiana, assembly GCF_042186555.1. Lineage (NCBI taxonomy): Eukaryota > Metazoa > Chordata > Amphibia > Anura > Ranidae > Aquarana > Aquarana catesbeiana. Next base: position 284,573,614 of record NC_133330.1, read on the forward strand.
ACCTAAAGTGGCCTTGCTACTGTTTATGCTAATCTGGATGCCAAATGTCATCGTATGCCTAGTCCCTACTGTTAATCACTATGTTAATTGTATTACCATTGTTAATCCATGGTATGCTTGCCTAAATACCAACCATATTGGGTGACAATATATTAAGTTTGCCTTTACTACCTTTTTTGGTGCCTGTTTTCTTTGATATTTTACTACTATTGGGTACAAAGTATTACTTTCCGTGAATTCCTGTGATATTGTATGTTTGTACACTGACACTGGTGTGTCAGAGGGGCTGATGTTCTTGAGAAGGTTGAGGCAAAGAACAGAGGACACATCCTATCCAGCAGCTCCTACAGGGGTAGTGCTACATACAGGAGCTTAGGGAAATGATGCAAAGGCCTTGCTCAGTCCTCCCCCCCAGCACTGTTTAGCATGGTGAATGAGCAGAGGCAAACCTATAAATCATGAGGCCCCATAGCAACCTCTCTCTCTGTGGCATCTGACAGTGTCAACTACGATAAGACGTGTCACTGATCTTAACATAAAGTATGCCTAAATCAAGGTCAAACAGGCGTAGAGTAATTCCAATGGAAGCAGAGGGTAGCTCTTCCCAAATAAAGAGTCACATAGACAGTGAAAATAGGTTTTGTACAAACTCTCCTTACAAAACAGATGGCAATAAGCGGCCATCTCATTCAGACATTTTATGAAATCCCTGCTTTCATTAAATGTGCAAATATTTGGTATTGCCACTGATACCGGTATCAGTGCAACCCTAGTAGAATAAATATTTAGGTAAATGAAATGATATTTTTTGGTCTATAGTGGCAGTGCTTCTAAGCTAGAATTTGCGACCAGTGACTACTGCATTTATCGGCGTATAACACGCACTTTTGCACCCTGAAAATTGGGTGCAAATAGTGTGTGCATGTTACACGCCGATACTGCAATTTGGGCTGCCTAGAAAGGAACAGGAGGGGGGCGGGACGAGAGCTGTCAGATTACATACAGCGAGAATCTGCTGTTTACTCAGCGGCCTCTGTAATAGGAAGTCCAGTCTCCTGGGCCGGCATTGGACCACTGTTCTGTCTATCATAGAAGCCGGTCCAGGAGGCGGGACTTTGTATTACAGAGGCCGCCCAGTGAACAGGAGATTCTCGCTGTATGTAATCTGACAGCGCTTGTCCCACCCCCTCCCCATTCCCTTCAAGGCAGCAGTAATCTGAGGTGAGGCTGCAGATATGCACTGATCAGGCTCCATTCATGGCAATGGTGAGGCTGCAGATGGGCTTTGATCAAGCTGCAATGATGGGCAATTGTGAGGCTGTAGATGGGCATTGATCAGGCTACAGATGGGCAATGGTGAGGCTGCAGATGGGCAATGGTGAGGCTGTATTGATGGGCACTGACCCTTATTTTGCTTCAGTTCTTTATTTAAAATTTACGTTTTTTTCCCTGAAACTTCCCTCCTAAAATGAAGGTGCGTGTTATACGCCTGTGCTTGTTTTATGTTATATTTTTCTTTTGTTGTTGTCCTAAGTTGCTTTTAAAGCTGACCACCACACAGACCAAAAAATAATTCATTAAAATAGTTTTGTTTTAATGCAATTGATGTAAATACCAGAATTCAATTTGATATCTGCCTCTTTCAATCCTTTCTATAGCCATTTCAAACTGGTATGGGCAGGATTGGCCAGCAAGTGAGGATGGAGATAGGACACCACTGTATTGCTAAAGCCCAAGTTTGGGCAACCCCCTCCCACATGGCCCCCTCCTATCTAAAGGCCCTGATGGCAGCATTTCAGAGGTCTTCTTGTTGAATCCTCATCCTCCTTGAACCTCTCCTGCTAGTGGGTGGTCCTGCATGATGCAGAGAGTGGCTGATGTCATTATGTCAGTGCCACTCTCTACATCAATGCACTATGAGTGCAGGGCGAAGTGCTTAGGGGTGGGGTCATGACAACCTGCATTCACAGTCTTTCCTCAGGCTTCTAGGTTGAGTAACATTTAGCATCATTCAACCCAGTAAGGACATCTGGTCGCGAAGAAGAGGTACTGCAGGGACATCTCCGGATTATACTGTAGACTGCCAATACTAGACATGTGCGGTTAGTTTCGTAGCAATCGAAAATTCGTACGAATTTCCGTAAATTCGTACATTCGGGAGGATACGAAATACAAATTGCTATGCTTCTGAATTTTGTATGAAATACGAAAATTTCGTTTTACAAATTTCGGATCCAAATTACGTTACAACGGAAACGTGACTGGTGTTTTGTTGACCAATCAGAGGTTTTCTTCTGCTGCTGAGTGAGGGTTGGGAAAATGACCTTTTTTAATATGGGAGTGGGAGACTGGTACTGGTAGTCGATGGGAGATTCAGAATCGGACAATATAAGAATGTTCGTTAATTACCATTATTTGTTATGATGAAGTTAAAAAACCCAGGAAGTCAGCACAGCACAGGGATGGTGCTCATAATGATAAATTTATCATAACGAACATTCGTAATTGTTAAGAAAAGTTAACGAACCTAACGAAATTTCATATTTCGTACGATTTCAAATCGAATTTTGGACACAATTTACGAAATACGAATTAACGGCTAATACGAAACGGAACGAAACTAAACAAATTTATTGACGGCGCACAGGTCTAGCCAGTACTGCTTTTCTCCCACTCTATCTGGGGGTCATTTAAGAAAACGACTTGGATATTTAATTGTGTATTTAGCTGCTTGCCTGGAGTTCAACTTTAAACCAATTTTCTTTAAGAGTATGAAAATTGGGTATCTTAACCCAAAAACCACACCTTTGGGAAACATCACATACAGTGTTTATGGCAAATACCTACAATACATTCCACTAAAATTGGGGAAATGTGATGAAATATTGCTGCTGTATTAAAATATCCAACACAGTGATCAGTCCCTATTGCTGTCTTCCAGGGTGATTGTTCCTACCCATACATGTGCAATTCTACCAAAATCATCTCATTCACGCAACAATATATGCTTGCATAAAGCCAACATAAATTCTTGTTGCCTGTTACAGGAGCATTTACCCACTGCTAATGCTTTTGAATTATTCGTCTTTGTGTTATGTCCTCTATATTTTATCTCAGAGACAGCATTGTGTACAGTAAATGGGCATTAATGCCCGAAGTGTATTTTTAATAGTTTGAATAACCATTTAGTAATGCGAGATGGCATCTAAAACCCATCTAATCTCTTTTGGTGCATCAAAGGCTGCACTAGAAAAAATATTATCAGGTTTTTAATAGCAGAATGATTACCAATAAAACATCACTAATTCAGACAATGGCATCAAGAAAATGTGCTTTTAGAAAATTGATTTCATACATTTTCTGCCTACCTAATCCTGCAGAGATAATAATCACCTCATTTTGTCCACAGCCGTTTTGTCAGTGATGCTCTCTATGAACTAATATATATTGGGTATGTTTTATCATAAGGTACTATAAAACTATTGTATGGATGGTTGTGCTGGGCCTGCATGCAGCATTTTAAATATAAGGCAGAAATCCTCTGAAAATATATTTTTCCAGTTTGGATGGATCTGGATAATGTTAGCTGGGCCTTTACTGCTACTTGGGGCTCCTGTTAGTTGGACAAAGTGTGGCTTTTTAGCCAAGCTTCCAGTGTTGTCTGTGAAGTGGGTTCTGCAGATAAATTACGATGGATGATGCACCAGATAGCAAATGATATAGCTCCCTCCATAAGAATATATAAACAGTTTTTTCTTTTTTTTTTTTTCCTTTATCAAAAGGTTATGCTGTAAGATTGGCTGAAAAGCTGAACCTGGCCTAGACAGCTATACAAGTGGGTACTGAGATAGCACTCCACCAATTCTCAAGTTGCTGTGGAGCCTTGGGGATCAAACCCTTCCCCACTCTAGAGTAAGCAAAAAAATCAGCTATGCTCCATTAGTGGGAACATGATAATGCCAATAAAAAATGAATAGGGTTGTATATAACTACATTTACTGTGCTGTCAATTAAAACATCCAACACAACAAGAAATAATCTGGAAACTGGTATCACTGGTTTGTAGGTGGTGATCACTGTCAATGCAAAGTGATCACTCAAGAATAGCTAATTTTGTTAAGCGCATGAAGTAGGTGAATCCTACATGCATAGTGCATTTGGTTATGGTTCTACAAGCAAATTGGTTCATTAAAGTCCTTCTGTCTTTTTTCTGACATGTTATGCAACTCTGCAGTTAGACTGACCGAGTGACCATACACGATTATTATCTGACTGTGCAATCTTCTTTAGAGCCACAAATAAAATAGGTCGTTAGGTAGGCCCTCAAATTATAATGTTTTGGTAAACCTAAGGAAATTGTATAATCACAATGTCATGCGTATGGCCAGCATTGTAAACACTGAGTAATATACATTTCGGAGACAGTAACATTAAAGTGGTTGTAAACCCTTTGCAACCAGTTTTTGCTACAGGTAAGCTTATAATTAGTAGCTACACTGGATATCTCCTAAACCTGCACGGTCTAGAAGATATCCCCTGTATTTGCATGTGTCGACGTCATCGGCACATGCGCACTGAAGCCATGGCACGTACGTGCCATGGCTTCAGTTAGACTGTGCCATCACCGGCGGCTCCCGCGCGCATGCATGGGAGTGACGTCATCGCGGCTCCGGCCAATAACAGCGCCAAAACCGCGATGCCCAGAAGTAACTCCGGAGAGAAATGTCGCTATGTATACTAGCTCATTATGCCTTTGTCTTGCAGTTTTTTTTTTTTAGGATTTACTACCACTTTAAGTGCCAGTTCACACAGGGGCGACCTGTCAGGTGACTTAGCCACCTGACAAGTCGCGCTCCATGCACTGCAACTGAATCGTTCTAATGGGAGAGACTCAAGTCCCTCTGACTTAGAAACAGGTTCCTGTACTACTTTGGGGCGACTTCAGAGCTGCTTGCATTGACTTCTCTACAGAAGTTGTTTTGCAAGCCGCGCTGAAGTCGCGCTCTATGGGGCAGCTTCAGAGTCGGATGAGAGTCAGGCGACTTTGAAGCCACCCTTGTGTGAACTGGCACTAAAGAGTATATTTATAAAGCACTAAATGTTACATATATCAGGCACTCTCTGTGACAAATCTTCCTAGTCAATATGTTTTAACATAGGGAGAATGATTGCCCACTGAATGTTCACATATATGCTTATATATTCAATTTTAGTCTCATCAGACATAACACCTTTTCCATGTGGCCTCAGAATTGTCAAGGTGCGTTTAAGGTGCTCAGATGAGACTAGAATTTGATTATTTGACCTCAAAACCAAACAATATATCTGGCAGAAATTCAATAAAACTCACCATTCAAATAACACCCTTCCCACAGTAAAGCATGGAGGTGGTAATATCCTGGTATGGGGTTTCTCTGCAGCAGGGACTGGAGCACATGTCAGGATAGAAGGAAAAATGGATGGGACAAAATACCATCAAATTCTTGGGGAGAATCTGCTGCCCTCTGCCAGAAAGTTGTCAATGGGAAGAAGGTTTAACTTCCAACATGACAATGAGCCAAAGCACACAGCCAAAATGGTTGAAGGAGAAAAAGGCGAATGTCCTTGCATGGCCTAGTCAGAGCCCAGACTTAAACCCCATTGAAAATTTGTGGAATAACTTGAAGACTGCAGCCCACAAAAAGTCACTATCAAATTTAACTGAACTTGAGCAGTTCTGCATAGAAGAAAGGGCAAATATTGCAAAGTCTAGATGCGCAAAGTTAGTAGAGACCTATCACTACAGACTAAAGGCTGTAATTAAAGCAAAAAGTGGTTCAACAAAATACAGACACAAGAGGGTGATCCTTTTTCCAACTCAATGATTATGTTTTTCATTTTTTCTGACATGTTGGTGTTATATATTTCACTTGGATGTTATAAGTTGCACTAGTAAAACGTGTCTGTCTTCATTTCAGACTGCAAAGCAACACAATGTGATTTTTTTAAAGGGGTGTGATTCTTTTCTATACCCACGGTACTTACAAAGGGCACATTTGGCTATATCAAAATGTTAACATCATCTTTATTTTTAATTATTATCTTTGCAGAATGATTATTGTTAAATTATTCATTCTCCTGCTGCTAAGGCTTAAAAAGCAGCACTGAAAACTCAAAATGGGATCACTGCTTTAGTTCAAAAGCAAGGCGGAGATGGAGGAGGTTTCACCTGCAGCAACCTGTTGCTGAAATCTGGTATTTTCTCAGTTCATGTTCCAGGGCGGCCTAACGGGTGGATGCCCCCTCTCATTTTGGATAGAAAACACATAGCAGAGCCCATAAAAGCCACATGTTTGCCACTACCAGCAGGGCTGGAGAGCAGGGAACGCCCGGTTATCTAAACCCCTTGTTTGTGAGAATTGGTGGGTCTCTGGCTGGTGGCTGATGGGATACTGTGTTCTGTATTTTGGTTCCAGTTCCATATCTGCCTCTCCTTAGGCGGAGGAGTTCAGATTTTTTTTTTACTTGGCTATATTGGTTGACGGTGTGCCTGTGTATGGTATATATTTTTCAAAAAAGAGGGACTAATTGGGTACAGCAAAATAAATACAGCAAATTTTGTCTGTGGTTGAGGAAAATCGCAGATCCATACATTTATTTAGATCGTGTTTAAAAGAGCCACATATTTTAACCCTGCATAAATAGCGGTTTGCATTTGAGAAAATGATTCCTTCTTATTTTTTCCTGCTTCCAATAGTACCAAATCCACATTGATGTTAACAGAATATAAGGTTAGTTTCAAAAATTGTAATCCTATTCCTAATACACTTCAGTTTTGCCAACCATCAGTATTTTTACTGGCAGCCAGTAAACAATGAGCACTTTTCTCCTGCCAGTAAATACCAGTGACAGGAAAAGGTTGCCATTAAAAAATATGGCTGTGGCGGTCGGCTTGGAACTAGGCATGTGCATGAAAATTTGTTCGTTTTCGTTTCATTCGTTTTTTTTTTTGTATTTTTTTGGGTCATTTGTTATGACCGCAATTCGTAAATTCATAAAATCATAAATTCGAAACTTCGAAAATAAGAAAATTTGAAAGAATAATGAATTAACTAATAATAACTAACTATTAAATTATAGGTATTGGAATATCTTTTCAAATTTGGCTGTTAGTGAACGTAACGAATACGCATTTATCCAAAGTTACGAATTATCCAAAATAACGAATGCCGCATCTAGACAAATGGAACGGAAACAAATTAAAAATAAATAATGATAATAATAATATAATAAAAAGTTTTTATTATTATTATTGTTATTTATTAGTATTAATTTGTTACGTTCCATTTGTTTAGATGCAGCATTCGTTATTTCAGATAATTCGTAGCTTTGGATAAATTCGTATTTGTTGCGTTCACTAACAGCCAAATTTGAAAGGTAATTCCAATACCTATAATTTAATAGTTAGTAATAGTTAAGTTATTATTAGTTAGTTATTATTTCAGATTTTCAAATTTTCGGGTTTTCAGATTTTCAAATTTCGAATTTACGAATTTTCAAATTTACGAATATTTGGAAAAATTTGTTAAACGGGTTTGTGGAAATTTGTTAAAGAATTAATTTGGAACAAAACGAATTACACAGCCGGCCGAGACCATACGAGTGCCTGCTATAGTGTGTTTGGGCAGCGTCGATGGGGGACAGGTCTGGCAGAGGTGATGCCTAACTAAGTGTGTCGTGTGATGTCATGGTGCAAGCTAGTTGAGCGGAGCAGCCGGAGCCTTGTGTGTGCATCTGCATGATGGGAGCAAGGCAAGCCAAGAGCGGGACTGTCAGTGCTGTTTGGACTGGAGTGGACTAAAGGGACCACCTGGCATGGAGAGAGACTGTCACTTTGACTGTCAACACAAATATGTTGCCTTTTATTTATATTTTAAACTGAATGGGTTGTTTACATATACTTTAAGGGCTGGCAGAAGAAATCACAGCATGCAGAGGAGGACTAAGTATCTAATTCCCCCCAGAAGTGTCAGACTCTGCAGGATTTTTGACCAGCAATTTATTTTTGCTACATCAGAGCTATGCAGACCGCAGGAGTATTTTATTTCTTTTTTTATTGTCTTTGTGAAGGGGCACCTTATTAAGCAGCTGCTTCAAAAAAAACAAAAAACACAGTATTTTTTTTTGTATATATATTTTCTTTTTTCATTATGTTTAACCCTAAAACTATATATATATTTTCTATTAGGTAAATATGAAATATTGCATGTGAATAAGTTATATTTACTTAACCAGCCAGCAGGCAAATCTGCTGGATCCTTTTTTATGTTTTTCATGTTCTCTGCTATGCAAGAAAAAAATCTATAATTTACAGAGGTAAATAGCTCAAGCTCAGATTTACACACACAGCTGAATTCTGCCTCTGTATGTCTGCTCTGTATAGGGTGGTACTGCAGAATTGTATTATTATTATTTAAGGTACTTATATAGCGCTGTCAATTTATGCAGCGCTTTACATATACATTGTACATTCACATCGGTCCCTACCCTAAAGGAGCTTACAATCTAGGGTCCCTAACTCACATTCATATACTAGGGCCAATTTTAGACAGAAGCCAATTATTAACCTACCAGCATGTCTTTGGAAAATTTTAATTACAAAGATAGTCTGAATGTAAACAGTTTCTGTTCCACCTTCTCCTTATAAAAAAATGCATACTGATTTGAGCCACCATTGTCACAGGTGCATGCTGTATTACATGTTTATTAGGCCTCATGCACACTGGACATTTTTATAGCTGCTCCTAGGGGCGTGGGACGTTTTTTACAGCTTAAAAACGTCTCTCCATGTTATTCTGTGTGTCCATGCACACATAGGCTTTTAGGAGCTGTAAGTGGCATAGGTGTTTTCAAGCTGAAAAAAAAACATGGCCAGTGCATTCTGGATCAGCGGCGTTACAGTTGTAAAAACGCCTGACTAAACGCATGTTAACGCTGTATACGGCGTTAAGCCGCATCAAGCATTTTTAAGCTGTAGTAATGGGAATGGAAAATAGAAGAGCACAGAGAAACGATGCTAAACGTGAAACGTGGCTAAACTCCCATTAATGCCATTGCAAAACGCTTCTAAAAGTGCGTTTTTACAGCCACTTTTTCCTGGCGTTGGGACTGGCTTTGCAGCTCGTTTTTTAACATGTCCTGTGTGAATGGGGCCTTAATAAGATACATTTTATATACAGTACATAATAAAAAACCTAGAAATATCCAAATACAAATTAATACACTTTAAACAAAATTAAACTAAATTTGTCCCCAAACCATTATAATTTCCCCTCAGTAATTTGATAATATGTATTATAAAAATTGTATTATTTAGTCAACATTGCTCTGTCCCTGTTGTGTAGACTAATCTTCAAGTATTGTGTCTACCTTCCATTTGACTACTGTTGTAGAATTGCATAATTTAAATTTGTTAAAAATCAAAGGTGAAGGTATAGCCAAGTCCATGCACCTGCTATGATGCCCAGTGCTGTCTGGATGTATAATGATATATGTAGCAGGAGAGAGCATTTGCCATCAAATTTCAGATGAATTTAAAGTCTTTGGAGTTTACACACCTTTGTCAGTCTGCTGTGGAAAAAAAAAATACTATGCTGCAATGTTAGTTGTTCTGGAATGACACAGGTAGTGACATTATCTTTAAAGAGCAATTCCAGGCAAGAAGTGAAACAAATCAGTGAGCTGCTAATGCAAGTCAGAAAGTTCACTCAATTTATAGTAATCTCAGCTTCTCAGTAATTTGGTCAGAATCAGGACAGCTCCTGAAATTTTCTCTCTGCTTGCAAATTCCAAATCAGAATTAAGGTAGTATTCCAGGTATGGATATTTTATACATAGTTACATTGGTGCAGATTGGACAACTATATAATATATATATATATATCTATATATATATATATATAGATATATATATATATATCATACTCCATACTTGGCCGATGCCCAAGCTTGAAATCACTGAAGTACACGCCATTACTCCAGTGATCTCCACTTGAGTCCCGTGTTGAGCGGCTATCCTGATGCATTCTGAACACAGGAAGTTGGCTACTCAGCACAGGCGCCATTCAGAGAATGCTTGCATTTTCTGAATGACTAAAAAGCATTCTCTGATTGGACGAGGTGGAGAGGCAGGGCAGCGATGTCAACATACCTGGATTTCATTTAGACCAACCTTTTTCTGGCACTTTTTGGTTACGAGTTGAAATCAGTATCATTTGCTAGAAATGTACTTATAACCCCCCCAAAAATATATGTTTTTTTAGCAGAGACCCTAGGGAATAAAATGGCGATTGTTGCAAGTATTTATGTCACAGGGTATTTGTGCAGCGGTTTTTCAAAGCGTAATTGTTTTGTAAAATATATATATAAAAAAAAACACACAATATATGTTAAATAAAATAATATATCCGCGCTTAGGCCAAAGGGGAAATTAGCTGTGCAGCCTACCCTGCTAGGTCCCCAATACGGGACTAGAGTGATAATAGTGCAAGTATGAGGGTAAATGGCGCTACCTATATAATGAAAGGTGACAGACCCTGTTCACTTGTTAGGTGCTATGTGCCTCTATAGTGACTATTGAATGTGCATATACTAATAGTGCATTCCTAATAAATTACCACTGTGCATGTACTAATGTTGCAAACCTCACTAGGTTGCCAAATAAACTAGATATAAATGTTTAGAAGTGATACAAAAAATGTGATATTACAATAACAAAAATACAGATATATGAAAATAAATAAATCAAATAAAAATCAAATGAAAATCAAACTTGCACTATTAACACAATATATGCCCTAATATGTTTATATATATATATATATATATATATATATATATATATATATATATATATATACATATATATATATATATATATATATATATATATTGTATAATATGAAAGGTTAAAAAAAGGGGGGTAAATCTGCGGCGCTAATTATAATATGTAAAACCTCCAAACCATACCAAGAGGTTACATAACCAGATCTCCAGGTATCGATAATGTCTAATGCTTGATCTTCCACTAATTTGTGCAATCAAAGGTCACAGAAAAGCCAGTATTGCATCAAAAAATGAAATAACTAAAACAAAAAACTAAAGAAATCACAAAATGGGAATACTTGGTCGCTGTTTATAAATAACCCATACAAATGTACATAAATTGAAGATCCACTGAAATAAATAGTAAAAATTATTTGAAAAAATTATTGAAAAATTAGAACCACAGACTCCACAGTTAAACAGATCTTCAAACCACTACTCAAATAAATGAATCCAAATTAAAACATATCCTTGTAAACTATCCGAAATTATGATAATTAGTGCAACAATCAAGAAATAGATGAGTGATAGGTGCAAATTCACTGGTGAAACAATAAGTGTAATTTTTGCAGGATAAAAAAAAATTACACTTATTGTTTCACCAGTGAATTTGCACCTATCACTCATCTATTTCTTGATTGTTGCACTAATTATCATAATTTCGGATAGTTTACAAGGATATGTTTTAATTTGGATTCATTTATTTGAGTAGTGGTTTGAAGATCTGTTTAACTGTGGAGTCTGTGGTTCTAATTTTTCAATAATTTTTTCAAATAATTTTTACTATTTATTTCAGTGGATCTTCAATGTATGTACATTTGTATGGGTTATTTATAAACAGCGACCAAGTATTCCCATTTTGTGATTTCTTTAGTTTTTTGTTTTAGTTATTTCATTTTTTGATGCAATACTGGCTTTTCTGTGACCTTTGATTGCACAAATTAGTGGAAGATCAAGCATTAGACATTATCGATACCTGGAGATCTGGTTATGTAACCTCTTGGTATGGTTTGGAGGTTTTACATATTATAATTAGCGCCGCAGATTTACCCCCCTTTTTTTAGCAATTGTCTCTAGGTGTGTGAACACTATTATTTGTGGCTGCTATTTCTTCTATTTTTGACGTTGTTGAAGTTATTTTATATTTTTTTATTGTTGGCTTTTTAATATTTAATATATTGGTGTGCGCACAAGTACCTATTATCATAATATGAAAGGTGATGTTATGCCAAGTAAATAGATACCTAACATGTCGCGCTTGAAAATTGCGCATGTTCGTGGAATGACTACAAACTACCGTACTTAAAAAATCACTATAGGTGACGATTTAAATGCCATTACAGGTTGCCTGTTTAGAGTTCTTTTTTTTTTTTTTTTTTTTTTTTATAATTGTATTTTTATTGGGATTTCAAAGAATAAGTACAAAATTGTAACAAAATGAACATTACACTATCAATATAAGTGCACTATAAAACAATCATAGTAAAAAGGAAAAGCAAAATATAAAGTTACAAATATATGTAAAAAAAAAAAAAAAAGTGTTCACAGAGACAAGACACATATGTGTAGTAGATCAATTCCTTATGATGTATACAATAGGCGTAATATTAAAGGGAGTCTAGAACCTTGAGATCAGTTCAGGCCATATATACAGGCAGTATAGGATTGAATTAAGATTAAGGCGTATCGAGAAAGACGTGTTGCTGTGGAGCTCCGCATATCCAGAAACTATCTATTGCCATCCTCTGCATTGATCGACTTGGTGAGCCTCCACATCAGCCCCATTGATCCCTGGGCACCCCCTGCCACAATCACAGCCTATATTGCGGACCCCGGCTGGCCACTGGTGTCACTATCTGGCCCGTGGCCGGCTACACACAGCTAGGACCCGCCGCCATCTTGCAGCCTATTATAACACATTCATCCTCCACACTAAAGTGCCGCGAGCGGCGGCTTCTCCATCATCCATCTAGGGCAGCTTCTCCAGAGGGGGTGAACTGGGAGTGAACCATCAGAAGGCCGCCTGTAGATCCCCAGGGACTTGCTCGCCGCAACAGCGGCCCGCCGCCATCTTGCGGCCTACGAGGCCACCTGCATCCCCCACGCCATCTGCTGCCATCCACTCCGCTGACTAACCTTGTGAGCCTCTGGGTATGTCCCATAGGTCCCGAGGCTTCTCCTGACTTGATTGCAGCCTGAATTGTGGATCCCGTGGGGGCCGCGGCCTAGTGCGGCCTTGTGAAGCCTGTGAATCCCCGGTGTTTCCTGAGCCAGCTGCCCCGTGGAGGTGCATCGCGGCCGGTCCGACCCGGCTTCGGAGGCGTGGATCTCCTTTCAGCATCTGCCTGTTACTCATCCAAGGCCCTACTACGGCCAGGGAGCTGTGTGACACTGCCTGCCTGAACTGTGATCCAAGCCCTAGTGTCTCCAATATCTAGCAAGTGCGGCCATCTTGGTACACCTCAGCAGATACTCAAGGACTGCAATCCTTTCAATTAGGACCCCATCCCACCACCAGAACCCCTTTACCAGATAGAGTGGTGTTCCAGCAGAGGACTGAGGTGGGTTTCATCCCTATGACTGCTGTAGATGGCAGCGGCAGCCCGGATCCCATCATCTTACAAGGCGGCCATCTTGCTACACCCGACTTCAGCATTATAGAAGTTTCCCTTACATCTCTGCAAACGATCTGCTCCCTACATTGAAGTTAAAATAACCTAGCCTGAAAGACTATCTCCAGAGGTCACCATCATCTGGTGGCAGGGATGCTTTTTTACACCCCCCCCCCCCCCCCTTTTTTTTTTTAATTTTTTTTTATTTTAAAGGCACGCTTCTAGGGGGCGTGGCCTGGACATGGCTGGCTGAGGGCATGCATTTGCTGAGCTCCCGGCCGTTCTACCCCTACCCCGGCTATTTTAACTTATGATCTTAAACTATGCACTCAGCCAGACGGAAATCTACAAAAAAGAGCAGCAAGCCGACCAAGTCTACCCCTCAGCCACCCACTTCGGGTGAACTTAAGCTGGCCATACACCATACAATTTTCCTGTTCAATTTTCTTTAGATTTACCTTCAACTATGTAGTACAAGGGCCTGCCTGATTGCATCCAAATTGAAAGTGTTTAGGTTTGACCTCCTATTATATGGTTTTGGTAAATCTAAAGGAAAGTTGAACAGGAAAATTGAATAGTGTATGGCCAGCCTTAGGAGGAGATTACAGCTATCTCTCCTCGGCTCCCCAGAGTTAAAGATGGCGGCGGCACATGCAGGACATGCAGGGGGACAGGAGATGAACAGCTCCCCGCCACTACAGAGAGACACACAAGCGGCAGACAGCTTTGCCGGCTTCCCCACGGACCTCCACTCTACATTTGGAGAACCTTCTCAGCCCTCAGGTCAATCTCCTGGAGTAGACACAGAGCTCCGTGCTCTGTTACAGGCACTTCCAACTAAAAATGATATTGCAGCTCTTATAGCTACAGTAGAGGCTGCACACCGCAAAGAAATGAAAGCAGTGAGGGCAGATGTCAGCGCTCTGGCTGTGAGAATAGAATCAGGAGAGAGCTCCTTGTCAGTCCTAGAACGCCGAATGTCAGCTATGGAGGAAAACCAGAATATGCAGGCAGAAGCGTTACAAAAACAACAGCTACGCTTAGAAGAAATGGAGGACCGGAGTCGCAGAAACAATTTGCGCCTCCGGGGACTCCCAGAGGCCACAGGACCGGAAGATTTAGCTGACACAGCGATCGCCATTTTTCGCAGCCTCCCAGGTATTGAGCTGCCCGATCGTATTGTCATTGACAGAATACACCGTGCACTGGGCCCTAAACCCACTGATCCCCTAAGACCAAGAGATGTCATTTGTAGGGTACATCACTACGTACATAAAGAACAGATCTTACGTAAGGCCTGGGAAGCGGAGGATCCCGAACTAGATGGTGCCACAATCAAAATCTTTCCGGATTTATCACGCGCTACCCTACAGAGGCGCGCGATTTTGAAGCCGCTACTAGACCTTGCCAGACGGAAGGGAGCTACATACCGTTGGGGGTACCCACTGTCGGTAACGTTTAGGAAGGATCAGAGGAGTTTCACCCTGCGCAATCCAGAAGCGCTTCCTGCCTTATTTACTTTCTTGGACACTGACCCTATTGACATCCCGAACTGGCTGGGACATCTCCCGCGAACACAAGGTCGTCCAACTTCCTCAGGACTGGGAAGTAATCTCCCTCCAAGGCAACAACGGAACCGACGTCGACCCAGGGCATCCTCTCAAGAAGACACACGTGAATCCTGAGTCATAAATTTCCTTACACCATAGCTATTCATGAAGGAATGCTGCTTCGGAATTCTTGTTCCCCTTTGTTTGAGGTAGACTGTTCCCTCTACCCAAGAGTTAATCCTACCATGCCATAACTGTGGTAAAGTGAACATTTCTTTTATCTCTGTTGGAACGAAGAACAGCGGAATCTGCTCCTGGTTATTTCTGTTATTGCCAGAGATGCACTAAATTAGTTTGTTTGCTGTAGATGGAGCCCACTACTTGAACTAGTCCACTACCTGTTGCAGGAAGCACAAAGTCACGTGACACTAACTTTAGAGCAGTGTTTCTCAACTCCAGTCCTCAAGGCGCACCAACAGGTCATGTTTTCAGGATTTCCACTATTTTGCACAGGTGATTTGATCAGTTTCACTGCCTTAGTAATTACCACAGCCGTTTCATCTGAGGGAAATCCTGAAAACATGACCTGTTGGTGCGCCTTGAGGACTGGAGTTGAGAAACACTGCTTTAGAGTATGGAACTTATATGATGACAGACCTGGACAGTTCCTTGTTACCTGAAAGGATTTATCCCATAAACGTATAAGTCTGCCTGTCATACAAGCTCAAATAGGTGACTTGTACCAGTATGCGAACACAGAAGCAGACACCTCAGGATAACAGAGAATTTGTGAGACACTAGCACTATGGGACCTGATGCGTGTAGTGACCTGTAGAGCCAGTTTTTAATGGCTAAGGGAGTGGTCTTTCTGGCTCCTGGTTAGTGGAGTTAAGGAATGCTCTCCCAGCAGATGTCACACATCACGCTAGATGTCGCAGAAGAATCAAGAGTCAGGTTGTATAATAAAGTCCAATAAGTTTTGATGTGTTCAGACGATAGTTATGTTGAGTTATAGCTCCAGGTTCCTTCTACAATATGGTTAGGCAGCATTGGGCAGAGTTACTGAATAACTTAGATGCTTGCAGTGTACTGATCCAAAGGATGAGTTCAGACGTTAATTAAGAAGACTCACAATGTTTACTTACCTAATCATAATCAATCCTGTTGGGTTGATCAGCTGACTGGTTTGACTGGTCTTACCTTGAAGAAATGCATAGTTAATACTTTAATGATTTTTTCTAGATAAGCTGGGGTGGGGGGGAAGACGGGAGTCTCACCTTTTCGAGCCTTGTCTTTCCTCTCTCCCACCTAGAGTAGCATATCCTCCTGGGGTACAAATTGTGCCTTTTGGGGGACATATGCAAACTACGTACCCTATTTTGGGGTTTTGAAACGGGCAAGGCACTAGGCCTGGTCTGTATCTTCTTTGTGTACTGATACTCTTATTTCTTTTCTTTCTCTTCTTACTTCTCTTCCTCTTTTCACGCTTCACCTTCCCCTCAGTTTTCCCTTCCCCCTCCACTCCCTTCCCCTATCCCACTGCAAGATGGCGGTTAGCAAAATTAAAGTAATGTCCCTAAATGCGAAAGGTCTTAACACACCAGAGAAGAGACGCATGTTGTTAGATGACTTAAAGCAAACTAATACGGATATCGCTTTTATCCAAGAGACACACTTTAAGACCAATAAATTACCATACCTACAAAATAGATACTTCCCAGTTTCATACCACTCCATGAACCTGGATTCTAAATCTAAAGGAGTTTCCATTTTAGTCTCGAGTAAGACCCATTGGCAATTGCAAGACTCAAAAATAGACCCAACTGGGAGATATGTATTTCTTAAAGGCCTAATTGGTACGACTAAAGTAACACTAGCAACTGTATATGCCCCTAATGAACAACAGGCCAAATTCTTGAAAGAGACTTTAGAGAAGCTAAATGACTTTAGGGAAGGTCAATTGATACTGGGAGGGGATTTAAATACACCTCTAATCCCATCAGCAGACACATCATCAGGTAAATCTTTGATCCCACCAAACCAGCTGAAAAAGATAACTCAAACACTACATAAATCTCAGCTTATTGATGTCTGGCGCTTACAACACTCAGGAGAACGAGACTTTACATTCTATTCAAATGTACACCAGTTATACACTAGGATTGATTACTTTCTGATCCCCCATATGCAGCTACATGCTGTGGAACAAACTTTTATAGGAAACAGGACATGGTCGGACCATGCACCGGTGTTCTTGAACTATCGCTTATCGGAGACTTTCTCACCGAAATACCGCTTTTGGCGTCTAAATGAAAGTCTGCTACAAAACCCGGAAATACTGACAGAAGTAACGAAGGCAGTTAATTTATACTTTCAAGAAAATGACCAACCAGACTGTGACCCGGGAATATTATGGGAAGCTCACAAAGTGGTACTTAGGGGAATTCTCATATCTCACAGGGCCCGTATCAAAAGAGAGAGAAACAGACAGCTATCCCAATTGCTACTCGAACTAGCCACCCTAGAAGCCAGACATAAACATGCCCCTGTAGTGACCTCTGAGACAGAATTAACGACCGTTTGACGGAAAATAACAGACCTCTTACAATACAAGGCGAAAGCAGCCATACAGATATGTCGTAAACAGACGTATGAATCGGGGAACAAGTGTGGGAAACTCTTAGCCAAAATGGTTAGACAACAAAAATCAGCGACTTACATCCCGCATATCTCCACCTCTAAAGGCACAAGAGCAACCTTCCCCACACAAATCACTGAAGAGTTCAGACAGTTTTACTCTAGATTATACAACCTACCACAGGCAACCTCTTCCATAAATGAAATAGAAAACTATATCACGTCTTCCCAAATGACATCTCTCCCTCAGGAGATTAGAGATGACCTAGAATCTCCTATAACTTTGACGGAATTACAAACAGCCATTAAAACGATGAAACCAGGTAAAGCCCCAGGCCCCGATGGCTACACATTGCAATACTACAAAACACTTCTCCCTACACTAGGACCCCGTATGGTCACGTTGTTTAACAAAATAGGAGAGGGTAAAGCTTTTGCTAGAGACACCCTGGGGGCCCATATTTCGGTAATTCATAAGGAGGGGAAGGATCCAGCGGCTTGCGGTAGCTACAGACCCATCTCACTCTTAAATCTCGACCTCAAGCTGTTCACTAAAATTTTGGTGACTCGGCTGGCGCAACACCTCCAACAGCTTATCCACCTAGACCAAGTTGGATTTATTCCATCTAGGGAAACTAGAGATGGCACTATAAAGGTGCTAAATCTAATCCATATCACCAGATCCAGAGGAATACCTTGTGTTTTCCTTAATACTGACGCGGAAAAAGCGTTTGATAGGGTGAGTTGGCAATACATGATCGCAGTGCTCAGACATATAGGTTTAGGGGGGGTGATGCTCAGCCGAATAGCCGGTATATATTCCAATCCCACAGCGCAAGTGAAGGCGAATGGAGTCCTGTCGGATCCCTTTCCAATAACGAATGGGACAAGACAGGGGTGCCCCCTCTCTCCTCTTCTTTTTGCCCTCTCCCTGGAACCCTTCCTCTCCAGGATAAGATTAAATCCCGACATACAAGGAGTTTTGGCGGAACCCATGCAACATAAGATTTCTGCCTACGCAGATGACTTACTCTTCTCCCTGACCAACCCGGGGGTGTCCCTACCCAACCTCTTAAAGGAATTTGAAACTTATGGGAAAATGTCAAACTTAAAAATTAACTTTACCAAATCCGAAGCGATGGGAATCTCAATACCAACCAATGCCCTCTCAAACTTGCAGTCGAGCTTTGGATTTAGATGTACTAACTCAGCCTTGACCTACCTAGTTACGAAAATACCGTCAGATCTGTCCCTACTATTTACCAACAATTTCCCCCCCTTATTAGACAAGATCAAAAAATTAATGGATGACTGGGATACTGGGTTACATTCGTGGTTTGGGAGGTGTAACTTAATCAAGATGAGTATATTACCCAAATTTTTATATTTATTCCAAACCTTACCCATTAAGATACCCACCACATACTTTAAACAAGTGCAAAATCTCTTTATGCAATTTATCTGGGCACATAAAAAACCGCGCATCCTGAGATCACAGTTATTCCTACCAAAACATTATGGAGGTGTTGCACTTCCGGATATAAAGAAATATTATCTGGCAGCTCACTTGGGCAGAGTGGTCGATTGGAATAGACATAAGGAAACTAAATTATGGGCACAAATAGAGCAACACCAAACCAAAATACCTTTACGGACAGCAATGTGGTGTTGGGACCTCCTTCCGTTGGAGTTGAGATCTCACCCCCTCATAGGCAACACTATTAAGCAAGGACTACATGCCACGTTACAGGCTTCTTTAACGACTAAAGAATCTCCCCTGACCCCGATTCTGGGGAACCCCAAATTTCCCTCGGGACTCACACCTGGACAATTCCAATCATTAAAGAGCTCTAATTGTACTAGTGCTTCACATTTTGTGATCCAAGACAAATGGCCCTCCATTTCAGAATTAGTAGACTCGACGGGTCCGTTTAATCTGCCTTTTTGGAGTGCGGTACAAATACACCATTTTCTTCAGGCCATTCCAAACCCTAAATCTTATTCTAGACCTTTGACTACGTTTGAAGAAATTTGCGTAGACACAGAACCATTACCACAGGTCCTATCTAAGATGTATACCTTGTTAAACACACCCCCAAAACTGCCTAACTTGCCATGCATTACTAAATGGGAAACTGACCTTCAACGATCTTTTACGACAGTACAGAAGCAGAACATGATTGCTCTCTCCCTTAAATCCTCAATATGTACTAAACTGCAGGAATCAAACTATAAGATCCTGACTAGGTGGTATTTAACACCCAGTCGCCTGCACTTGATGTTTCCCAATACGTCAAATATTTGCTGGAGGTGTCGCAAAGAGGTGGGAACGATACTTCACATGTTCTGGTCCTGTTCTAAATTGACAGATTTCTGGTCCAAGGTCCGTTCTATCTCCCAAAAGTTCACGGACTTTCAGATTCCAAATGACCCAGCATTTTTCCTACTCCATATATCCTCCATACCACTTAAAACATATAAAAAGTCCATTCTACGTCACTTAATAAATGCAGCCAAAGCCTGCATCCCCATGCTCTGGAAACAGCAAACCCCACCGACCACCTCAATGTGGCTACAGAAAGTAGAAGATATTAACAAGATGGAAGACCTCATATTGACAGCTCAAAACAGACAAGCAAGTTATACAAAAACTTGGACATTGTGGAATATGTTTAAATATTCTGAGGAAGGGAAAGCACTTTTCAGTAATCCAGACCATTAAAGAATCACATAACATCTCCGACATAAAAGATCTATTTAAATATAGGTTTCCGCCGATACTCCCCCCCCCCCATCCCATCCCCCAATATCCCTCAATACTTTCCCCTATTTCCTTCCACACCTCCCCTTCCCTACCCTCTCACTCTTATCTATTTTTTCCCTCTTTCTTATCTACTACTAACTTCTCTACTTTTCTGCCTTCCTTTTGGGTAGCTACCTTTTGATTAAAATAAATGAATATCTAAGAAAGACTTGGAATTCAACTAGAAAACCTACTTAGAAGACTTCTACATGTCTTTACAGGAAAATATACCTTTTAGTAGCAATCACATGTTAACGGATTGGATCTCCTAAGTCTTTCTATATATATGTTATCTTATGTAATGCTATACTGTCGGGAGGCCGCGACCCCCTTGAACTGTTATATACCGCTCTGGTATGTTCGGGGCTTTGCCCCTTCTCTCTTTTATAAAACATCAATAAAAATTATATTTGCAAAAAAAAAAAAGATTAAGGCGTATCTGGCGGGATGGGGGTCCCATATTCCGAAAGATCCCATGGTTCCCATATTTTATTAAATTGGGGGACACAGTTGTGCACTGAGGCCGTGGAGGTGGTGTATTGGATAACCAGAATAATGGGATAAGTCTCCTGGCGGCTAGTAATATATAAGATATCAATTTGTTTGTCTTTTTAGATACCCCTGAAGGAGGTAAACCCAATAGGTAGTTCAAGGGATCCACCGGAAGGGACACCCCAGTCACCTTTTATATAAGAAAATATACATCATACCAAAAGGGTTGAATCAAGGAGCACTGCCAAAAGATGTGGAACAGTGAGCCTATATCAGTTCCACATCGCCAACAACGCTGCGAAACTGATGGATCATACTTGTCAATTACATCAGGAGTTCTGTACCAGAATATGAGAATCTTAATGGTTGTCTCCCTCTGAGTGACACATTTGGAAGATCTAAATGTAGAGGACCAAATCCTATCCCACATCTGTATTGTGACAGGACGGCCCACTAGATGAGACCACCTGCGCATATAGAGGTGCAACGTCTCTGTGATTGGGAACGACTCATGGAGGATACGATAGATACAGGAAATTGAATGCAATTGATGAGGGCCTTGAGCACACAAGTATTCAAAAGTAGTAGGCTTGTCTAGAGTCAGGGATGGCGACTTAGAATGAAAGAAGTGTCTAATTTGCAAGTAGAAGTGGAAAAGTTGTGGTGGTAAATCAAATTTCTCACTTAAAATGTTAAAGGTATGTAGCTTCCTTGTTATGGGATGAACCAGGTTCCTGAGCTGAAACAGATGAACATTTACCCATGGAAAAATCCTGCCCAGGGACATACTATCCGGAATGAGAGGGTTCTGTTTAGAGTTCTTAAGCTAGAATTATTGCTCTTGCTCCAACGTTCACGGCGATAGCTCACATGTTTGGTGCGAACACCGTTTACATGTGTGTGCGCGACTTACATATGTGTTCGCTTCTGCACGCGAGCATGAAGGAACGAGTGCGCTTTCATTTTTTTTTCTTATTTACTTTACTTTTTATTTGTACACTGTTCCTTACATTTTTTTTTGATCACTTTTTTTTTATTATTTCAAGAAATGTAAACATCCCTTGTAAAAGAAATAAGGATGAGAGCTCCTCTTTATGGAGAGATCTGGAGTCAAAATTACCCCAAATCTCTTATTTACCTTTAATAACAAAAGATCTGTTTCGCTCCTCTCCCACTGCCTTCTGGCATACCAATGTTATATATCCCAAAAGGTATCACTTTCCCCTTCCATAGAATGGGATAAGTAAACCGAGAAAGCACCAAAACTTGCACATGCGCCAACAGAGATCTGCTGCCGTGTCTGTTTACATATTGTGCTATGAATAGAAGAAAGTAATGCCTCCTGGGATATGTAAAATTGATATTTTTGCAACATTAATGTCACTTCAGATTAATTTCAACTCTCACTCTGGTAAAAGATCTGATCAATGAGTCCATCATCTGCTTTGGAAGAGGTCCATATATTAGGATTTTGCTACATTACACGGCAGGAGGCCTAACCTGTAGGTAATAGATATCCCTCAGTTTGAAAGCAGATACAAAATGAAGGACCAATCTGTACTTAAACTTTGTATGAACCTGCCGTAGTAGATCATACATAACAGAAACTGAGGGGTATATTAGTTTTCTTAGGCAAAGTAAGCTTTTAATTCTGCAGTTTTATAGAAAACAAGCTTTGAGCTGAACTTTTGATACACCCTTCGCTGGCCAGGAACTGTGAGCTTCCTTAGATATGATGGACACAACCAATTTAAAGACATTCATTCCGATTAAAAAATACATTTACTATGAGTCTAATTAGCATCGGACAGGTCATTACATTTAGCAATGAGACCATCTGTTGGTACATGTCTGATGTCAGTAAAGAAATTGCTTCAGTGCCTCAAAACCATTAATGAAAGATGTTGGTATTAGATGTAATAGGGTTTATAAAAAGATAGTATGCTTACTCTATACGTAATTAATTTTGATCAGATACCTGTGTTAATAGCTGGAAACTATTTTTGATCCCAAGTATTTCCCAGTTTTGACTTACATTATTAGTAAGACTTTCTCAGCCGTAGCATAAGTGATGTGAAGGCATTGAGGCATTGATTAAAGTATGATTAGATCCAATCACTAAAATCTCATAATGAGCTTTTTTATATGTTAATGTACCTTCAAAAGTAATCTTCAATATTTTTAAATCTACAGCTTCCATTTAAATAATACCTGATGATCCTGCCATGAAAGTCCTTCTTCAAACACTGTGCTAATTGCTGGAAACCCTTCTTATTCCTTAGCATTTCCCAGTTTAGACTTTACAACCTACATTAATAGTAAGACTTTCCCAGACGTAACATAAGTGATGTGAAGGCATTGATTAAAGTATATTTAAAACCAATCTCTAAAATCTCATATAAGCTTTTATATGTTAATGTAAATTCAAAAGTAATATTTAATTTTTTTAAATCTACATCTTCCATTAAAACTCTTTCACTTATAAGGTGACAGTTTTCTGCTCCTGCCTCCCAGTAATGCTCCTGAATTTGTATCATAGGACTTTAGTTTGAGACTACAAGGGTTCTTACTAATGCACATTACACTCACCCTGAAAAAATGCCATGCAGTCATCATTGGAGTCCCTGTAGATGGGAAATTGCTTTAGGAATTCAGTAACACTGATATGCAATAAAAGTTAAAAAAAAAATGAAACCTAGTATTTTATTTAAAAAAAAAGATAGTTTTATGATGTACATTGCTTTGGCACACGGGTCTCCAAACATTCTAAATAAATGGTCAGACTTTAGTGGGCCATATTGTGGCTATTGGGAGTAGAAATTGTCCTGGCATCAGTGGGAGTAAGCTGGTGGTATCAAAACATTTTTTGTAACACACCAACAGATGGCAGCACAAGGCTGCATGCACAGTCACAGGGAGCACCGACCTTCATAAGTCAGTGTGCCAAAAGACATCTTCCTGTGTACATTGGGAGCTGTGCAACTGGTGCTATTCTGACAACATGTGTCACCGTATCTGCTATTTCATCATGAACTGCAAGCTAGATCAAACGTGAGTTTCTTGCCGGAAACAACATGATCTCACATGTGCACCCACCCTACTCACTAAATTTGGCTCCTGTTTACTTCGCCCTCTTCCAGAAGATGAAGATCCAGCTCAAAGGTCGCCATTTTGACACCAATGCAAAGATCCAGATTGAATTGCAGAAGGTGCTTGACATGCTTCCAAGAGAAGATTTCCAGGACACATTCCAGAAGTGGCAGGAATGATGGGAGCGCTGTATTGCTGTGCAAGGGGACTATTTTGAGGGTGATAGTATGTAAACATAGATAAAGTACTTTCTTGTAAACAAAGCTAGTCTGGAAACGTTTTGATAGCACCTCGTATTTGGTATTAGGGTGAATAGCGCCCCATTGTTGGTGTCAGTGGCAGGAATTATGCCCCATTGCTGGTGTCAGTGGGAGAAACAGTGCCACAAGGACCGCATCCCCTCGGGGCACAGTTTTGATACCACTACAAATGAAATGTCAGACAGTTAGGGGTTTATATATACTTTAATATGGATATAAAACATTGTAGTAATGGTTAACAAATGACATAATGAAGGGAACATTTTTTAAATTGAGTACCTATATCATATTAACTTTGACTTTCTAACCTGCCCCAGAAAAAAACAGCTTTATTTTTTTTTAACTGGTTGTTATAAGCAATGTTGATGCTTTCCTTGCCTTTGCTTTGTGCAAGTCAGTCCAAGAAAATCTTCAGAATGTCAGTCTAAGAGCCAATGGGCAAAGCAGGAGGATTGCAGAGGAGGTTAACTGTGTCAACTTTGGTGTACAAGAGTGCATGCCTAAGGGTGTCTCCATGGAGGTCCTACAAGACAATGAAGACACCCTATAGACACAACAGTTGTTAGGAGGATCTTCTAGTTCTTCTTTTGAAGAAACAAGGGCATTGGGGATAAAACAAAACAGCAATTGATCAAGTATGTGAATCATGTTTCTACATTTTGTTTAGTAGTAGAGAACACTTTTTAAGTCAGCCTTATGCCCCGTACACACGGTTGGACATTGATCGGACATTCCGACAACAAAATCCATGGATTTTTTCAGACGGATGTTGGCTCAAACTTGTCTTGCATACACACGGTCACACAAAGCTGTCGGAAAAACCGATCGTTCTGAACGCGGTGACGTAATACACGTACGTCGGGACTATAAACGGGGCAGTAGCCAATAGCTTTAGTCTCTTAATTTATTCTGAGTATGCGTGGCACTTTGTGCGTCGGATTTGTATACACACGATCGGGATTTCCGACAACGGATTTTGTTGTCGGAAAATTTTATAGCAAGCTCTCAAACTTTGTGTGTCGGAAATTCCTATGGAAAATGTGTGATGGAGCCTACACACGGTCGGAATTTCCGACAACAGGGTCCTATCACACATTTTCCGTCGGAAAATCCGACCGTGTGTACAGGGCATAAGGGTTATTGTAGGTTTAAGGAATAGGGATGAGCGAATGGTTCGGCCCGAGCATAAATTCGGACCGAACTTTCACTGTTCGGACGTTCGGCGAGCAGCCAAACAAATGGGTCGTTCAACCTTTTGTTCGGCCCCCGAACCAACCACAATGCATGTGGCACTGAACAGTGCATTGCAAGCCCTGATTGGCTGAAGCAGTGAAAGCTTCAGCCAATCAGGGCACGGAGCACTGTTAGAATCATGATTGGACACTGTCATCAAGACTTTATCCAATCATGGCTCATTCCCGCCCTACAGTATAAAAGTATTCTTTCAATGGCAGGCATTTTCAGTGTGATTTTGGCGTGGAGAGAGATAGAACAGGGCCCTGTTCAGTGCTATTAGTTAATGTGCTATACTGTGCTATTTTGCTTCCATTGTCAGTGTAGAATATTAGTCTAGTGCCAGTCTAGGGATAGTGTGAGTGTAGTGAGGAGGACCATCATTCAGCTTTGCATAGTGTGCAGCTAGAGTAGGGACAGCTCAGATAGTTTCACTGTAGTGTAGTGAGACCGTGTCAGTAATCTTTACATTAGTGTATAGCTAGAGTAGGGACAGTTTAGAGTCAGTGTAGTGATATTTGAATATTGTCTATTTAATTGTGTTACTGCCAGTTTAACGCCATTTACTTCTGTGTGTGTTACTGCCAGTTTAACGCCATATAGTTTTGTGTGCGTTACTGACAGTTTAACACCATATAGTTCTGTGTGCGTTACTGCCAGTTTAATTAAATATAGGATATATTGGCCTGCTGTAGGCTCTTCTTCAAAGTTGAAAGTAGAACTACACTAATCCTAATGAATCACAATGTTTGTGGATGCCAGAAATATGCTTAGGTAAAGTCATTGTGTACTTATAAATTCAGGTCATGTCATTTATAAACCACATAAATTCCTTATGGAATTTGGACAATGATACATTTTTCTGGCATCTTTCAACATCATGTGGTGAAAATAGAATTCTTTGTTCTTCCTTGCTGAGTTTTAAATATGTTTTATCTCAGTGGGCACGTTCATTAGAAGAGCTGTTAGAAGAAAAAGAAATTATTAGCACATTCCATCCTGAGGTTTATGATTTCCTGTCAATCTTCAGCTAACGCATAAAAAATGTTCTTGATTGAATAAATTACAGTGTGTGATTTAATCTTCCATCATACCATTTGAGTGGTTAGCACATATAAAACTGAGCTCAGCTTTGCTGAGATAGAATGAAGTCAGTGACATAATGATTTGCTTGTTTGAAGAGCAAGAATCGGGTCAATGATACAATGTTTCGCTAACATCCGGAGCAGGGAGTCACTGATAATATACTGCACAAGCTCAAGTCATCTATACACTTCCCAATGGTTTCATTTCATGCAGGAAATGCTGATGAACATTATGTAAGATTACAATTTCTGGTTAACTTGAACAGATGTTGGTGAATACTAAGCAGGGATGTGTCAATAAACTGTACTAATAGATTTTCAAACAGAAGAAATGCAGAAATGTGCTGAACTTTCTAGAGGTCTTGATTTGAGCCTCAATAGCATGAAAAAAATTACCAGGTTTGTCCTTTTTGTTTAAAAAATTACCTGTAGATTTATTGATCCTAAAAAAAAAAAAAAAAATGAAAGATCCACAAAACACAATTTTTGTGCCCTTTATTGTAAATGAGTCCTCCTTTCGGTGTTTGTTCATTTTTGTCCTGCATGTAGACAATCAAAGTACATGGGTGCTTCTTCTGCCTTCGTTTTGAATGCCTATCAACAAAAGCAACTCATTGGCTATGATAATACATCTGCTGTACCACCAAAAAAAAACAAAAAACAGAATAGATCATGCCAAGAAAGAGTCTGGAGAACCAAGACTGCTAAGACTAACAAATGGGCTTCTTAAATTTGTTCTAAAGTCAATTTTTTTTGTTTTCTTTAATTCATTCTGTTAGGATGCTCCTTGTACCTATAATTTCTAGTCCTGACTATTCTCCTTATTATTATCATCTAATTACATTTACCTTAATTACACACTGTTTGTTTATTTTTGGCTTGTACAGGATCTTAAATACACAGGATGAGATGGGCGTTATTAATCATTTTCCACCAATAAGTGGGAAAATGTTCAAATTACATGTTTCCCTTAAAAATTGTACGAAAACCCCCTGACGGGGCTTTAAAGCAGCCAATAAATGCAATATAAATGATCAAAAGATATTAATTTTATTGGTACAAAAAGTAAAACATGTAGATTCGACATGTTTTACTTTTTGTACCAATAAAATTAATATCTTTTGATCATTTATATTGCATTTATTGGCTGCTTTAAAGCCCCATCAGGGGGTTTTCGTACAATTTGTATGCATCTTGTGGGGTGGGCAGCCTATTTGTCCGTACTCTCGTGAGTGTCCCCTTTTGGTTATTGACATGTTTCCTTTACTTATTCAATGAACCGATTATAATGATACATATATTTAGAATTTTTTACGTCTCTGTAGCTAAGCAAACTAAGCAAACTATTATGTCACTTGGAATATATATATCTATCTATATCTATCTATCTATCTATCTATCTCTATCTATCTATCTATTTATCTATCTATCTCTATCTATCTATCTATCTATCTATCTATCTATCTATCTATCTATCTATCTATCTATCTATCTATCTATCTATCTATCTGTCTGTCTGTCTGTCTGTCTGTCTGTCTGTCTGTCTGTCTATATATGTATATATATATATATATATATATATATATATATATATATATATATATATATATATATATATATATATATATATATATAAAACCCTATGGTTTCAAGACAATTGTCTGGTCACATATGCAAGTTCCACATTTCGAGTTTCGATTTCAACACAAGCTTACTTCTTAAGCAACAATATTTTTAAACCTTACTGCTAAACAAAATAATACATTTAACCACTTGCCGACCAGCCGCCGTCATACGGCGGCAGGTCGGTACGATCTCGCGAACCGTTGTAGCTATACGTCGGTCCCTTTAAGCGGGATAGCAGGCGCGCGCATGCCTGCTGCACAGCGGGGGTGCCGATGTTCGTGACTGACGGTCGCGATGACCGCCGGCCATGAGCAATCGTGGGCACGAGAGGCAGAACAGGGGCGTGTGTGTGTAAACACACACATCCCAGTTCTGTGAGGAG
This sequence comes from Aquarana catesbeiana, assembly GCF_042186555.1. Classification (NCBI taxonomy): domain Eukaryota; kingdom Metazoa; phylum Chordata; class Amphibia; order Anura; family Ranidae; genus Aquarana; species Aquarana catesbeiana. The sequence continues at coordinate 284,602,247 of NC_133330.1, forward strand.
AGGAGAGAGATTGTGAGTTCCTACGAACTGGGAACCACGATCTCTCATCTCCCATAGTCAGTCCCATCCCCCACAGTTAGAACACACATAGGGAACACAGTTAACCCCTTGATCGCCCCCTAGCGTTAACCCCTTCAGTGTCAGTGACATTTATACAGTAATCAGTGCATTTTTATAGCACTGATCGCTGTATAATTGTCAATGGACCCAAAAATGTGTCAAAAGTGTCCGATGTGTCCGCCATAATGTCGCAGTCTCGATAAAAATTGCAGATCGCCGCCATTACTAGAAAAATAAATAAAATAATAAAAATGCCATAAATCTATCCCCTATTTTGTAGACACTATAACTTTTGTGCAAACCAACCAATATACGCTTTTTGTGATTTCCCTATAGAGTCTTTAATGTAAAGTTTTTGTTTCCTTTAGTTGATTCATTTTTTATATCTTTTGTAGACAATTTAAGAAAGCTTCATTGTAATTTTCTTTTAATAGCAAATCAATATTATTTTGATTCATTGTTGCAGGGCCCTTAAACGACGTGGGTCCCATAGGCTGGTGCCTACTCTGTCTATTTCGTAGTCTGGCACTGATACTATTGCACGTGTTGTCTGGAATTGCTCTGTAAGTTAACTAGACACTTTGTAATAGTTTACATGCTTAGAAACATTTTACTAGTTACTAGTATAAAGGTTGCAGTGGATGTTTAAGTGGGAATTTGAAGAACTCCAAGATGAATGTGACTGACCATATATCTGGAAATGCGATCTATGTTTAAGGAGCATGTGAGTGAAAATAAGTGTTTCTTTGTGTTACTTATACTCTGGCCGATATTTGCGCAATGGTCTCTTTTCCCAATTTTATGTTTCATATGAGGGAGGACTATTAGTAGCTGGTAAATTACCGATCTATGCCGGCGGATGAACAGGATTGAGCCTATCTACTGCTAATCCATCCAAACACAGACTCACAAAGCCCGGGTTTAAAGAGAAGAGGAGATATCATTCAGATTCTAATTGGGGGACTAATTACTATCATTATTTGAGGTGGATTTTATTTTATATCACAATTTTACAAGATCACAGTTTTTTAAATCTTTTTATATTAATAATCACTGGAAGAAGGTCCCGGAGGTGTGTTTATTAAGGGAACCTTATATGTAGGTTCGGAACACATTGAATATTTATTATTTATTAATATTTATTATTTCTTCATATGTGTTTAAGTTACAATTATTTTAAGGTTTCACTGCTTATTGTTTAAAACAAGTTTTTTATACAATGTATTCACTTAATTTAGAAGTGTTTTGCAAGCACAAGATGTAGTATGATATCAATTGGATAATACGAGCGCATTCATTCATTCATTTTTTTACAAATTTACATTTTTTTCATTCATTTTTTTACAAATTTTGGGGTGTCACTGATTGATTGCAGCTGTATTATTTGAATTTTATTTATTTATTCTCACAATGCATATATTATTATTATTTTCCACTTCAGTGCTTTAGTTACTATATCACTGATATCAGTTTGGTTGCCCTTCTCTGCATCTCCAGTTGCCTGATATCCTTTTTGTGAACTGGCGCCCAAAACTGAACTTCTAGATGAGATGAGGTCTTACTAATGATTTGTACAGGGGCAAACATGATGTCTTTTTCTATGCAGTCCATACCTCTTTTAATACAAGAAAGAATTTTGCTCGCTTTGGAAACCACAGCTTGGCATTGCATGCTATTATTAGGCTTATGATCTACCAGAACACCCAGATCCTTCTCCACTATGGATTCCCCCAGTTGCACTCCCCCTAGTATGTAAGATGCATGCATATTTTTATCCCTTAAGTACACAACTTTACATTTGCCACATAGTTGCCCAATTAAACAATGCATTGAGGTTGGATTGTAAGTTGGAGACATCCTATAATGACGTTATTCTACTGCATAGCTTGGTGTTTGTAATGGACACAACCAGAAACCATTTTAACAAACGTTACACAGCCATGGGCCACCATTGTCAATAATCAGGAAACCCAGTCTGAGAAATGCCATGCCGCCATAACTGGAGTGCCTGTACATTGGAAGTGGCTGCAAAGAAAATGCATGAGATCAGCAGCACTAAGATGCAACTAAGCAGCATTACGATGCAAAAAAGTAAAAGCATTTGTTTATGATAAACAGTAGTTTAAAGCTCCTCTCTGGGCAAAAAATTAGTTTTCCTATGCAGTGGGGCTGTGCCAGCACTGCAGGGGTCAAACTGTTCGATTTGTTTAGGGGTGAGGAGAAAGCTTATACTTACTCGGTCCTTCGTTCTATTTGAAAATGTTGCTTCCTCCACGGTCCAGTGGTGGACTGTACCTGGCCTATGAAGCGCTGGGCTTGATGATGTCAGGAACAGTCCGCAACTCAAGACCACTGGAGAACGGGGGTGCTGGATCAATCTTGTGCTGGGAGGAGTGGGGGATTAGGTAAGTACATCCCCTTTTTACTCACCCCTAGACAAAAATGAACAGTCAACGTGTGCAGTGTGAGCACCGCTCTACTGTATAGGAAAACATATTTTTTTCCAGGGATTTGGGTTTTAAATTAGAACTTGACATCAGAAATAAAAGTTTGCAAACAGGAATGTTTTTTTATCACAGAAGAGATACACTAAAAGATTCTTACCTGCCTGTTAACAATCTACATTGAGCTGCCCATGCACGAACATTAAATGTTTCTGGCTTGGCCATATAAGATGGGCAAAAATTTGGCAACCGTCAGAAGACTGAACTAAGATAATGGCGTTCAGTGAGGGACATTGCAGATGTTGCATCCCTAGAATGGAGGTGAGTAAAGTTCCACTTTAATAAACAAAATACCGTTCAGTTAGACTTTATATCTACTTTAACTACTTGAGCTCCGGAAGATTTTACCCCCTTTATGACCAAGCCCATTTTTTGCTTCTTAACATGGTGCTACTATAACTGGTAATTACGCGGTCATGCAACGCTGTACCCAAATGAAATATATATCTTTTTTTTTCACACAAACAGAGCTTTCTTTTGGTGGTATTTGATCACCACTGTGTTTTTAGTGATATAAAATAAATAAAAATAATAAATAAAACAAGCTGAAAATTAGAAAACTACATTTTTTTACTTTCTGCTACAAAAATTTTTCAATTTTTTTTTTTTTTTTTTTTTTTTAGAAAAATTTAATTCTGTATTCTGCTACATGTATTTGATAAAAAAAATCCTAATAAGTGTATATTGATTGGTTTGCGGGAAAGTTATAGTGTCTACAAACTATGGTATATATACTAGAATGTTTCTTCATACCACTAATGGATCTGATGAGGAACTTCTAATGGGACTGCGATAGAGTGGTGGGAAATGGCAGGCTATACATGGATCGAATTTCAAAAGAAGTTTCTTTTGAAAATCAGAAATTTTGTGCATTTTGTGATCCAATGGTGCCACCATTGATTGCAAAATTCGACCAACCAAGCCTTTAATGTCATCTCCTGTTGCTACAGAAAAGAATTTTCGTGGCTGGGAATCTTCTTTTCTTTCCGGGTATTTTCTTTTCTTGCACATGCGCATTTCTCTTTCGATTACATTTCTCGCACGATTCTCCCATCATTGATTAGTAAATAGTTTGTTCTTCAAAAAATTTCCAACTTGCCCGATTACTCAAATTCGATGGCCACACAAAAATCGGCTGTTGCTGCAGACCACTAATGGTGCGAAATTCGAACGAAAATTCTTAGATAAGATTTTCGAAAGAAAATTCTTTCAAAATTCAACCCATGTATGGCCTGCCTTGCTGGGGGGGGGGGGGGGGGGGTAATTAACTGTCACTGACATCACCAGTGACACTAATGCCGTGTACACACGGGTGGACTTTTTGGCATCAAAGGTCCGTTGGTCTTTCCGACGGACTTTCGACGGACTTTTGAACGAACGGACTTGCCTACACACGATCACACCAAAGTCCGACGGATTAGTACGTGATGACATACGACCGGACTAAAATAAGGAAGTTGATAGCCAGTAGCCAATAGCTGCCCTAGCGTCGGTTTTCATCCGTCGGACTAGCATACAGACGAGCTGATTTTTCGATCGGACTCGAGTCCATCGGAAAGATTTGAAACATGTTCCAAATCTAAAGTCAGTCTGACTTTCGACCGAAAAAGTCCGCTGCAGGTCCGATGAAGCCCTCACAGGGTCGGATTGTCCGACGGATTCGTCCCGTCGGACCAGTCCGGTCGAAAAGTCCGCCCGTGTGTACACGGCATTATACAGTGAGCCCTGATAATACTATACACTGTCACTGTACTAATGACACTGGCTGGGAAGGGGTTAACATCTAGGGAAATCAAGGGGTTAAATGTGTGCCTAAATATGTGTAATGTGTGCTGCTTTTACTAGGAGATCTCTCAGTTTCTCATCCCCGTGAAACAGAGAGATTGTTCCCTTTGTACAGAGCCCTGTGTTGATTGTCAACACAGACCCCTGGGTTGTGATTGTACACAGCCAATTAGCAGGTCCTGGCCATGAATCGTTGGCCAGGACTTGCTGACAGGCTTTCCGGCGAGGGGTGCACAAACACGTGCCCTGAACCTGGAAGCAGGCAGCTACATAGAGGTACATCGATTTGCCTGTGTAGGCCACTCGTCTGTAATACATTGTGGCAGGCAGTCGGCAAGTGCCTAACAAACAATGCCAAGAAAATGAACAAAATTTGATGCCGCATTTGCAGTTCATTTATTATATTTTGCTTACAGGTATTACTACAGCTGATGATTTTAATACACAATGTTCATTTTTACCCTAAACGTGTCATTTCTCTGTATAGTCGACAACTGTGCACCACTTGGGCCTAAGAACGTCTTTTAACCGAAGTAGCTCACAAATAGGAGCTCAAGGGACAAGATTAATGTGCTGCTGTTCTGTTGTGGGCTTTGTACTTTACTTGATGGGTGATAAAACAAAGCTCCATTCAGTTCTATTAAGGAGAAATAACAGAAGCGTTTTCTGTACTCTGGGACAGAGCACTAAAACATCCTATTACCTGTAAGAATGTCTTAATACTGCCATAAGATATGGTGCAACCTAGACTGCTACTAATCTGGCATTATTGCACTTTATAGGGTCTATTTATAAAGCAGTGAATTGTGACTTTCTCTGGTGGAGAATCAATCACTGCCATTTCAAACACATGGTCCTAAAATATTCTCCACCAAAGAATGTCTGGAGAAACTCACGAAAGCTGCTTTATAACCATTTCAGCTCCGGAAGCTTTTACTCCCTTAATGACCAGGCCATTTTTTGCGATACTGTACTGCGTTGCACTGCGGTCGTGCGACACTGTACACAAATAATATTGATACTCTTTTTTTCTCACAAATTGAGCTTTCTTTTGGTGGTATTTGATCACCTCTGCGATTTTTATTTTTTGCGCTATAAAAAAAAACTGACAATTTTGAAAAAAAAACAATATTTTTTACTTTCTGCTATAACACATATCCAATATAAAAAAAAAAAAATCTTCATCAATTTAGGACAATATGTATTCTGCTACATGTTGTTGGTAAAAAAAAACCCCAATAAGCGTATATAAATTGGTTTGCGCAAAAGTTATAGCATCTACAAATTATGGGATAGATTTATGGACTTTTTAATTTTTGTGTTTACTAGTAATGGCGGCGATCAGCAATTTTTAGCAGGACTGCAACATTGTGGCGGACAAATCTGACACTAAATTACACTTTTTGGGTACCAGTGACACCAATACAGTGATCAGTGCTAATAAAAATATACTGTCACTGTTTAAATGACACTGGCAGGGAAGGGGTTAACATCAAGGGGATCCAAGGGTTAAGTGTTCTCCTAGGGAGTGCTTTGGGGGGAATGCTGTGACTGGAGGAAAAGAGAGATCCGTGTTTCTGCTTAGCAGAAACACAAGATCTCCATCTTCCTCCCTCACAAGAAAGGTGGTCTGCCTTGTTTACATAGGCAGACCGCCATTCTGCCTCTTCTGTGAAAGATCGGCGGGTCCTGGTGGGCCATCGCAGCCACCGGACCCACTGATTGGCTCCCGTTGTTGTCCAATCACAGTGGGTCTCTGGCAGTGCACGTGCGCATGCCCCAGAGCTGAAGAGAGGCATTATGTACAGGTACGTGATTTTGCGCTTAAGGGCCGCCCTGCTGCAGTATATGTACGTGGGACGGTCCTTAATTGGATAAATAGACTCCTATGTGTTAAAAGGCACATTCAATTTTTGTTGTTTTAACTAGGTATTAATCTAGTTATATTCCCTGTGTCATTTGTTTGCCTTACCTTGTAATGATGGGCTCACATGTTGTGGCTGCTGTTTGTAGTGTCATGGCTGACTTATTTGACCATGTATTGCTGCAGCTAGCCTGTCCCTATTTGGTAGATGCATGGGTGCTCAACCTGTGGCCCTCCAGCTGTTAAAGAACTACAAGTCCCATGAGGCATTGTAAGGCTGACAGTTACAAGCATGACTCCCAAAGTCAGAGGCATGATGGGACTTTTAGTTCCGAAACAGCTGTAGGGCCACAGGTTGAGCACCCATAGAGGGACAGGCAACTGCTTTTTCTGGATCATACAGCAGCCAATGCATGTCTCCCCATTTTCTCTAGGTTGCATCACAATTTTCAGAGTGTCAATGATATGAAGCATTGCATGCTGGGCTTTCTGTTAATTGATCTGCCTGTTCTTGCCTGTGTCAAATCTAATTACTGTTTAGCTCTCACCCGCAGAGACCAGGTATTGTGGAATATATAGTTTATTCACAGAAAGTGTCAGTTCTCACACTACAGATGGAGGTCATGCATTAACCTGGGAAGTGCCATGCTGCATGCTTCATGTTTGAACACAAATAAGATACTGATACAGGAATGTGAAAATTTACTACACTATAGACTGTGTGTACAGGTCACCAAGTCACACCATGGAACTACATGATCAATGTACATTATATGCAGGTGAAAAACATAACGTGCAGGTAGGAAGGTTTGTAATGTCTTTAAGTAAACACAGGTTCTGCCATTGCTAGTTTCTTGCGTGCCTCTGGCTTCCTTGAAAACACCGGCCTGGAGCAAGCATGCAGATCAGGAATGTCAGCGTGACATAAAGTGTTTATATCAGGACAGCCATGGAACTAGTATTTTCAGGACAGTAATGGCCTTCCATAGCTGGAGTCACATTTGTTATTCAAGCTCAAGGTACATTTGTTTGTGAAAGTTTCTATTTTCTGACATTTTGTTAAAGTAGAACCGTGTTTCTCAACTCCAGTCCTCAAGGCGCCCCAACAGGTCATGTTTTCAGGATTTCTCTCAGCTGAAACGGCTGTGGTAATTACTGAGGCAGTGAAACTGATCAAATACTATGTGAAAGAAGCAGCGCTGGCGACAAATAGACCAAATAAATATTATCGCTGCTGTAAAAAAGTACTAATACTTGAAAAATGAAAAACAAACGAATACAGCGCTGATAAAATAAAAAATGAAAAATATATAGATCCACACCATAAATGAACTAAATATAAAGTGCTAAGTGCAATAATAACCAATAAATGTGAATGATGATGACGGTAGGTGCAATACACAAATCAGCTAATAATTACCAATATACTACAGATCTAGTGCAGTTTACAAAAAATAATGATATACGCAATTGTTGCTATAAACACAAATACCATGAATGGTGAATAATGGTATATAGTGGGTGCAATACACAAATTAGCTGCTAGTTGCCAATATGCCATATAAGTGAAGTGCAAATTGCAAAAAATAGGCTGTTGGTACTACCCAATTGCTAAAAAGGTGAGAGATATATATATATTACCACAATAAAAATGATAAATGCTTTCAAATAATCCCAAATAAATAACACCAACTGGGCTAGCACAGTTGAAATAATAACTACTTTCAAATAGTCCCAAATAAATACCACCAGCTGGACTAGTACCCAAAGCTCTTTAACAGACAACCTTGCCGGACAGCAAACCACGACTCTTCAGCCTGTGCTGTCAGTCAATCCCCTTAGGTGTTTACAAGGCGGTACCTCTGGCATAGATATGAATGTGAAATGGCTGATGTTCAAATCGGAAAGGCCATACGCTTGCAGATGTCAACCCAAAAGCAAAGAAAGAAGCAATATGGTGAAATATTGTGGAGCTATAGGATCACTTGCGCATCAAGGCGCTACTCACAAAATCCTCGGTTGCAATCAGGCATGTCAGAAAACTTCCGCGATCGCCGCTAGTAGCGTGCGTTACACGGAGCCAGGAAGAAACGTCACTTGGTTAGGCGTAAGCCGGATGTTTCGTCGACGCGTTTCGCCGCTCCCCCAGGGCGTCATCAAAGGTCCCCTGATGCGCAAGTGATCCTATAGCTCCACGATATTTCACCATATTGCTTCTTTCTTTGCTTTTGGGTTGACATCTACAAGCGTATGGCCTTTCCGATTTGAATATCAGCCATTTCACATTCATATCCACGCCAGAGGTACCGCCTTGTAAACACCTAAGGGGATTGTGAAACAAGGGGGGTTGGGGAGCGCTAAATAAGTGACCAAAAAATTAAAAATATATATACCAAAGGAATCCTTAAAATGTGAGTAAATTCAAATGAAAAAATACCAGCCTGCCCATAAAAATAAACTTGAGTGAACAAAATTCATAAAACTGAATACCAGTGAACAATAATAATTGTGCAATCGTGACATGTGATGTCAAAAAAATATATTATAAAATAATTATATATCAAATATAAATTAGCATCAATAACAAAGTCCATCCAGAATTGGTGCAAGATCCTGATGTAAATCTTTGATAACAAAACGTGAGCAGCAAAATCCCTTCACCATCACTGAAAAAAATTCACCAATGTGCTCATAGAAATGGATGTCCGCTTACCAGATGGAGTTGACCAATTTAATTAAAAAAAGGTCAAATAGGCTTTAGCAAGATATTGCTTGCTGCAATGGAGAAAAATATACCAAACTCTTGTCCTCACATCACAGGGTCTCACGCATGGGATATAAAATAGATGGAGAGGAACCGAACATAGTGTAATACCATTTATTAGGAATAAAAGTAAAAACAGAACATAGCCAAATGGCTACTCACATAGAAGGTGCCATCGCCCGGCACTGAGGCTGGAAAGCGTATCTAAGGATGGAGAAATCCGATCTATGGGAGAAGTTTCCCGGATAATCACGGCAGCAGCGTGCGTTCCACCCTCGATGGACAGACAAACCACGGAGGCCGGAAGTGATGTAATTGCGTGACCAAGTACCGCCTCTGAGGTGGTTTGTCTGTCCATCGAGGGTGGAACGCACGCTGCTGCCGTGATTATCCGGGAAACTTCTCCCATAGATCGGATTTCTCCATCCTTAGATACGCTTTCCAGCCTCAGTGCCGGGCGATGGCACCTTCTATGTGAGTAGCCATTTGGCTATGTTCTGTTTTTACTTTTATTCCTAATAAATGGTATTACACTATGTTCGGTTCCTCTCCATCTATTTTATATCCCATGCGTGAGACCCTGTGATGTGAGGACAAGAGTTTGGTATATTTTTCTCCATTGCAGCAAGCAATATCTTGCTAAAGCCTATTTGACCTTTTTTTAATTAAATTGGTCAACTCCATCTGGTAAGCGGACATCCATTTCTATGAGCACATTGGTGAATTTTTTTCAGTGATGGTGAAGGGATTTTGCTGCTCACGTTTTGTTATCAAAGATTTACATCAGGATCTTGCACCAATTCTGGATGGACTTTGTTATTGATGCTAATTTATATTTGATATATAATTATTTTATAATATATTTTTTTGACATCACATGTCACGATTGCACAATTATTATTGTTCACTGGTATTCAGTTTTATGAATTTTGTTCACTCAAGTTTATTTTTATGGGCAGGCTGGTATTTTTTCATTTGAATTTACTCACATTTTAAGGATTCCTTTGGTATATATATTTTTAATTTTTTGGTCACTTATTTAGCGCTCCCCAACCCCCCTTGTTTCACATTCATGCATTTATGGAATTTTTTTCATTTTTTGCTTAGGGTGTAGCTGCTTCACTCATTTTTTCTCTTTTTTACATTATTTTTATCTGGCGCGGAATTATTTATTATTTATTCACCTAAGGGGATTGACTGACAGCACAGGCTGAAGAGTCGTGGTTTGCTGTCCGGCAAGGTTGTCTGTTAAAGAGCATTGGGTACTAGTCCAGCTGGTGGTATTTATTTGGGACTATTTGAAAGTAGTTATTATTTCAAATGCGCTAGCCCAGTTGGTGGTATTTATTTGGGATTATTTGAAAGCATTTATCACTTTTATTGTGGTAATATATATCTATCTCTCACCTTTTTAGCAATTGGGTAGTACCAACGGCCTATTTTTTGCAATTTGCACTTCACTTATATGGCATATTGGCAACTAGCAGCTAATTTGTGTATTGCACCCACTATATACCATTATTCACTATTCATCGTATTTGTGTTTATAGCAACAATTGCGTATATCAATATTTTTTGTAAACTGCACTAGATATGTAGTATATTGGTAATTATTAGCTGATTTGTGTATTGCACCTACCGTCATCATCATTCACATTTATTGGTTATTATTGCACTTAGCACTTTATATTTAGTTCATTTATGGTGTGGATCTATATATTTTTCATTTTTTATTTTATCAGCGCTGTATTCGTTTGTTTTTCAGTGAAACTGATCAAATCACCTGTGTAAAATAATGGAGAACCTGAAAACATGACCTGTTTGGACGTCTTGAGGACTGTAGTTGAGAAACACTGAAGAAGAAGTCTGGCCAAAGACTAACTAAGCTTAAACCTACTTCCATCTCCTTTCTAAGCCTTATGCCGCGTACACACGATCGGATTTTCTGACGGGAAATGTTGGATGTGAGCTTGTTGGCAGTAAGTCCGACCGTGTGTATGCTCCATCGGACATTTGTTGTCGGACTTTCCGCCAACAAATGCTCCCAATGAACAGGAAGCCGTTTAGCACGGAGCATTTCCCATTCATTCACTGCCCCGTGCAGCTGGGGTTGCAGAGAAAGACATGTGTTTGAGCTTTGGGGTGCACTTCCTAATGCAATAGGCTGCGCACACCTATATTCATCTGATAAACAGGTAGGGAATGAGGTTGCATATACACACATAGGTTGTGGAATAAAACTCTCAAACTGTTTTCCCGTGGGATTGTTAGACCCCATACACACTATACAATTTTTGTTGTTTGATTTCCTTTAGATTAACCAAAACCATGTAGTGGAAGGGCCTGCCTGAATGCATACAAATTGGAACTCTTATGCCCCGTACACATGAGTGGAATGTCCGACAGAAAAAGTCAGACGGGAGTTTTTCATCGTGTATTCCGATCGTGTGTGTGCCTCATTGCACTTTTTACATCGAAAATTCTGACGGACCTAGAAAGAGAACATGTTCTAAATATTTCAGACGGAACCAGTTCCTATCGGGAAAACCGCTCGTCTGTATGCTGTTCCGACGCACCAAAAACTACGCTTGCTCTGAAGCAAGTACGGAAGCTATTGGCTACTGGCTATGGAACTTCCTTTTTCTAGTCCCGTCGTACGTGTTGTACGTCACCTCGTTTTTGACGGTGGGACTTTGGTGTGACCGTGTGTATGCAAGACAGTTTCAGCGGAATTCCGTCGGAAAAACCTTCAGAGTTTATTCCGACGGGAAAACCGGTCGTGTGTACAGGGCATTAAGGTTTGACCTCATATTATATGGTTTTGGTAAATCTGAAGAAAAAAAATCTACAGAAAATTGTTTAGGGTGTATCCAGCTTTAGAGGGTTATGGAAAGCCCTGATCTAAATCCTATTGAAATGCTGTGGGATAATTTTGAAACAGGCAGTTCATGCAAGGAAACCCACATATACATTTTCCAAACTGAAGGGATTTTGCATGGAGAAGTGGTCAAACATTGTTGATGTTGGAGACTGGTGGGCAGCCAGTTATACAAAATGCCCACAATAAGCCATTTTTACTACAGTGGGGGAATGTCAGCTTTTGACGCCAAGGTTGTGCTTACTTTTCCCACAGTGCATCATTACATCTACAAATTGAAAGGGCAAATTTCTCTTGTGTTCAGGTCTATCGATTTATCTGTAGGCACTGTTTGAATTAAGATGTTTTGAGATTTGCTGAGAAAGTCAACAATTTACATGGGGTGTACCTATTTTTGTACATGACTATATTAGTTTACAGTTCTCTTTAAAGCGGTTGTATACCCGCAAATTTTTTTTTTTTTTTTTTTTTTTACCCCTGTAAAGCAAAAGGCATAATGAGCTAGTATGCACCGCATACTAGCTCATTATGAAATACTTACCTTAGAACGAGGCGTCGGTATCTTACCTGGTCCACGCCGAGGGAGCTGTCATGTTGCCTCGGCGTGTCTTCCGGGTATCGCGGTTCGAGCGCTGTGAGTGGCTGGAGCCGCGATGTCATCACTCCCGCGCATGCGCGCGGGAGATTTTTTACCCGGCAAGGTCCGGCAGTTGCCGGGCCTTCAGCCGAGAATCCCCTGTGCGCATGCGCCGCTGCAGTCAGTGGCACATAGCGAGGGGAATATCTCCTAAACCGTACAGGTTTAGGAGATATTTTTTTTACCTACAGGTAAGCCTTATTATAGGCTTACCTGTAGGTAAAAGTTACAAAAAACACTATACAACCACTTTAATACTGCTTATAATATAATGGATCAGTTGTAGAGCTTGGGCTGGCATATAGTACATTACTTCATAATACATTAGAGTTCTGTTCAGTTCATCTATTATTTGACTATATATACTGTGTAAATGAGGTGCTCTGAGCACTCTGCAAACTGTGCAATCAGCAGTGATGGCTTTCCTGTAATGTTTTACATAAAGAAAGTCCTTAATAATTCAAACACAGAGTGAGATGTATCCTTACTGAGCAGCCATCTGTCATCAGTTTTGTGAACTGAAGGAAAATATCCTTTTATACAGATATAGGAAAAAAAAATAGAATTGCCAAAAATCATTCTTTCATGATGCCAGGTGGATGGATATGTTCTTTCCAACAATCTTTGCTATTAATAGTTTTGATGCCTTATGGTGGAAATCAGAGCATGTTGTATTATGCAATGAAAAGTGACGTGTGTAAAAAAAAATCTTCATGGCTTCTAAGGTAGACATTAAAGTGATATTAAAGCCAGATTTAAAAAATAAATACAAAATAATAAACATTTAATACTTACCTGCTCTGTGTAATGGTTTTGCACAGAGCAGCCCAGGTCCTCCTCTTCTGAGGTCTCCCACTGGCGCTCCTGTTCCCTCCCTCCTGCCATAGCAAGCAGCTTACTATGGGAGCACTCAAGCAGGCTCAGTCCCAAGCCTCTGCTCTGTGTGTCCATTTACACACGGAGTGCGGCTTAGCCCGCCCCTGCCCTCTCCTCATTGGCTCACTGGTTGTCTCAGCCAATGAGGAGGAAGAGACCTAGGAGAGCTGCTGCTCTCATGCATGGGGCTCAGGTAAGTAGCTGTGCACAAAAGTTTTTTTTTTTATAGAGTTGCACCAAAATTTCGGCAACCGAAACATATTGGTCGATAAAGAAAAAAGGTGGCGATAATGGCGCCCAAAAATGGATGCGATTTTGCCCCGATTTTACCACGTTATTGATACGTTCTTGCTGCGTTTTTGGTGCGCTTTTTTTTTAACTGACCAAAAATGCAGCAAGACAGAGAGAATGAATCACCGCTCAGGAGAACTTGCTTTCAGGTGTGTGTTAGTGAATCCTTCAGAGGAGAGGAGTCCCAGGTGCTGGCTAAATGCAAATTGAAGCAGGGTTTGAAACAGGAAAATCTGGATGCCGCACACCGGATAAAGTTGAAAACATCTTCTTTATTGTAAAACTTGGATCATAAAAAACAGGACAATCAGGCGGGTGGTACAGACACAGCTGACGCGTTTCGCGCTCTAGTTCGAGCGCTTACTCATAGCTATGAGTAAGCGCTCGAACTAGAGCGCGAAACGCGTCAGCTGTGTCTGTACCACCCGCCTGATTGTCCTGTTTTTTATGATCCAAGTTTTACAATAAAGAAGATGTTTTCAACTTTATCCGGTGTGCGGCATCCAGATTTTCCTGTTTCAAACCCTGCAAAAATGCAGCAAGCAAGATTTTTAACACCACAATGGAATCGCAACAGACCAATGTGAAGACATACATAGAATTTAAAAGGATGAATTTTTCTTGAGCTTTTCTTGCACTAAAGGTGCCGATAATGGCTGACAATAAATATTGATTTAAATTCATGATATTAATTAAAAAATCAAATATAATACAATTTATATATATATATATATATATATATATATATATATATATATATATATATATATAAAACTATCAATTTCGGTCTCAGTTTTCAGCAAAGCGCATCCTGCATTTTTGGTTTCGGATTCAGCACCAAAATTTCCATTCAGTGTACCTCAAGTTTTTTACCTTTATACATAGAAAGCATGGAGGTAAAAACCTTGAGCTTTCACAATCACTTTAAAGCAGTGTTACAGTAAAAATTTCAACTTAAAGTGGAGTTCCGCCTGCAAAAAAGAAATTTTAAGTCAGCAGCTACAAATACTGCAACTGCTGACTTTTAAAATAAGGACACTTACCTGTCCAGGGCACCCGCGATGTCCTCACCTGAAGCCGACCCGTCCCTTAGCCCTGGGTGGAAGCGCCGGCATCTTAAGTAAGGGAATCAGGAAGTGAAGCCTTGCGGCTTAACAGCCTGTTTATCTACTATGCTTGCGCGAGACGTGCTGCGCATTCTGACTGGTCCCTGTTGTCTTCTGGAACCTGTGTTTCCCAGAAGACAGCGGGGGGATTGAGGAGGGGCCGGACATGGCGTAGATCGCCGTGGATACTGTGGCGATCTTGCGCCGGAAGTGGGAGCAAATACCTGTATTAACCTGCAGATGCAAGTTTTGGCTAGAGATATACTTTGCTCAAATTAGGTGTAGTAACAGGCCAGTCTCATAGCAAACATCAGAAGGAATTTATACTTAACCTTTTCTGCTATTCCCTACTGCCCTGTGTGTCTGTGCTTATCTATTCTTTATATCCAATTCAAGTTTCACCAAAGGATGCCCCTCGTTTGCTAAAATTATACCTACAAACAAAAAATAAAATATATTGCACTATCCCAGATAGCAAGGATAACTTGCCACAAATTTGTGGCAGTGTTGAATGGTAAGTCTTGTTAACTTGCTGCACATTTTCACTGGCAAGTTGTACACTTGCAGAGCAGTTGAAGCACAAGTTCAAGTTGACACTTTTCTAATTTGTATCAAATTTGCGTAACAAGTCTCTAGCAATAGCAAAGTTACAGTGGTGAGTCTACAGCAAGAGCTGTGCAAATCTACAGCATGAAAATTCAGCCACAGTGACCCCCTGTGGTGGGATGACTATTGCACAACATAACTGAATCAGAACTTGCAGCAGACTTGCAGAATGTTTGCAAAGAAAGTTGATCTGGAGTTATGCAATGCATACTTGCTGCAATTGTGCAACTTGTGACGCCTGGCTAGTCTAGCAATAGCAAGTCATTTTCAAACTTGCAGCACAATTACTTGCTATCTGGGATAAAATATTGTATATAAGTTGGTTAGGACAAGCTGTCTATTAAATAACGTGAAAGGTAACCTAAGGACATCTTTTCTTGGTCCAGATAGACACTAAAATGTTTGAGTATTTTTAATCAAATGTTCTCAGCACATTATATTGAATGCATTTGTACTAGCTTCTTAAATGTAGACATGTTATTAGCAGTGATTAATTTATTCTTCTTCAGGAAACACTTCACGGATCTAGGTGTTAGACCTCTTAATTAAGAATGTACTAGATCAAACACTTTGCTAAATGCTAAAATACATTGCATGCATTAACCAACAACCACCAATCAGAAATGAGGTTTCTCCGATGAAGAGTGGTCACAATGACAGCAAATGACCAGTGGGGTGGGTGCTGCGGGTTAATGCACACTACTGCTCTTTTAACAGTGATATTACAGCCAAGTAAGCATTTCATATGTGTACTTTGTTTTGCTGATGTGTAACTTTTACAGGAGACCACAAACTTGTTCTGCTATACTGTAAAAAAAAATAAAAAAAAAAAATAAAAAAAAAGTTGAACTCCCATAGATTTCAGTATTCTCACGGCAGGTAACCAGCTCAGCAGATGTGCAGCTGCCACGATCTTGGCCTCACTGTGTGTTTGCCTTGGTAGAGGTGCCTATACAGCATAAATACTAAAAAAAGAATCCTATAAATCATTCCTGAAGATGAAGATACTCATTTGTACTCAATGTCATCAGGAAATGTTACTGATATCCTCGACTCCTGTTATTTGCTCTTAAACACAAAATAAATCATCTGCTTCCCTGTTGCCTGCAAGGTATCATGTAGACATCATATTTGAAGTCTTTCCTTGGACTGTTGGATCCTACAGATTTAATGTTCCGTTACTAGTTATCTAGAGAATGAGCCTCAAAGGTGTCAGAGAGGCGAAAGCTTGTACAGGGCTACTATTGGGTTTCTTCCTTGGGTTTCTCACATTCTACAGAAAGTGACTGATAGAATGCAGGGACATGCAGTCAGGGGAGAAAAAAATAACAGAAAAGAAAGAAAACGATCGAGCTTCGAGGGTCATAGCTCAGTGACCTGGGGTCACAGAGACTAGGTAGCTGAAGTCCTACTCCACCACTGGTAAAAATGTGGGGCTCCTGCCACCTATATTTCCGGAGATCCGGGGCTTCTTGTGCAGCCTGTCAGAAGCTACATACAGAGTGGGCAGTTTAAATACAAGCTGGCACACTCTGTTTGCAGCAGACTGAGAGGATGAGCTTGGTGTGCCTCTCACTTCTTGTCAGAAGCACTGAGCTTAATGGACAGCTTGGAGCCTTGGACCAATGGTAAAGCACCATTGGAACAAGATGTCCAATAAAAATGCTGCAGTGGAAGCATGCCTCTCACTGCAGTGTCATAGAAGGGGACATGTATCTAAAAGACACATGCTCCCTTCCAGCCCAGCCCTCTTAACTAGAAGGAAAAAGCATGGGTTTATGGGTATAAAATTTACCCACAATCCCATGTTTTCCTCACCCTGTTAAGCTACTGCTGAAAAAGGTACTGTTTTAATCAAGCAAAATCATTTATCATAATGCTATATGTTATAATCATTTATTTATCTATTTACTGTGAAATTACTGGTTTGAAGTTATAACTTCAAACTTCAGTAATTTGTCTGTTAAGCTACCTGCTTGAGTTGCGCTTACAGTTTTTAAAAATATAGTAAATTCCCAGAGGGTGTAACACTTCTAGTTTATTATCATTTTTTGTTTCATTACATGTTTGCTGCATGATTATTGTATGGGTGCAATTCATCACTTTGACACCCACTAGAGGGTGTAACACACCTGTTGAATTTGTGTTTCTTGGCGTACATTTTTATTTTTTAGTTTATCACACAACTATATATTACTAGGAACATTAAATTGTTTGCTGAATGATTATTGTATGGGTGCAATTCATCACTTTGACACCCACCAGAGGGTGTAACACACCTATTCTATTTGTGATTTTTGGCGTACATTTTTATTTTTTAGTTTATCACACAACTTTATATTACTAGGAACATTAAATTGCACCATTTGTACACATCTACTAGCTTTGTGACAGGCAGGGGGTGCAACACACGTTACACCAAATCTTCTGATTTTAAAGCTGGTTTGAAATCCGAGTTTATTACTTTTTCCAAGAAGAGCAACACCACTATATAAATCTTTCTGGCCTAGGGCCTGACCCTATAAGTCAGCGGGTATAACACCGGGTTTTACAGCTTCACTTCATCCTTATTTTTATCTTATATTTTGACATCTTAATATCTCTGCATAGGATTAGTGTTAAGCCAAAGGTACAGTTCAATTATAAGGCACTTTATTAAGGAGGAGAAAAGCGCCATTTCTACACCTTACCATTCATTTTGTATACTCCACCAAGGTGGTAGTATTATGTAGAGGCAGCAATTCTCCTTTCTCCTTTATACATCTCTTTATATATCTCCTATCATTTTTTTATAACTGTAGCATCCATTTACTGGACCTTACTACTAGGGCCACTTCCTTTTGCTTGATAGATACCGTAGCGCAGGGTCAACCACTATTTCTCTCTCAGAATAATGTTGCATCCCACCGGGTAGCAAGCCACTAAAATGTTAGGGGAGCCTCTTACGTTTATGCTCCTGTTCCCCTGACGACACGCTTTGACGCAAAATGCGTTGGGCGTGATCACGAACATATGACGTCACACGCCCACTGATGCCAGCTGTCAGCGAGGCTCCATGCTGACTGAATGCTTTTGATTCTCCTGAACCATATGAGAAATTTGTGGTGTTTTTAACCATAACGTATATTAGCAGTATTCATGCTGTGTGTGGCCTATGTTCCTTTTCCTCCATGGCGGCTGTCTGAGTTGGATCCAAGGTTGTGGCGATGGTATTGGTGAATATCATACGTTGAAACCCAGTGGACCATACTGATTATATTTAGAGACACCAGGAGGGGTCTATTACTTCTTATGTGCTGTAGTTGGGGATCACGATCATCTGGTAAGAGGAACGATCATCTGCTAAGTACAGTGGAGGGCACGTGTGTATGGCGTAATTCCCTAACATTTCACGTGGCTTGCTACCCTGTGGGATGCGTCTTTATTCTGAGAAGAATTAGAAAACCTTTCATTTCACTATATGGCTTCTTTGCTATTGGCACATGGGCTTACATCCATATTGAACTTTATGGACTATTTAATTCACTGTTAGATTGTATATTGATACATTTTCAGTATTATATTTCTTGCTTAGTAACAAGAAGCACACGATT
This sequence comes from Aquarana catesbeiana, assembly GCF_042186555.1. NCBI lineage: Eukaryota > Metazoa > Chordata > Amphibia > Anura > Ranidae > Aquarana > Aquarana catesbeiana. Next base: position 284,621,211 of record NC_133330.1, read on the forward strand.
ATTTATGTGTAAATACTGTATGTTTTCACATCACTTTTGGTATTCGGGTGATATATAGGTGCAGCTGTTGGGTAACTCATTACACTTCAGCGCAGAAACACACTTTTTTAAAATCTTAATATAAACAACCTCTTGTTGGAACAGATTAAAGTATGAACAAAGCTATTTTGACCCTACTTCTCATGTAGATCACAAGAGCGCAGTTAGTTCTGCACTCCTGTGACCTGTTTTCAACCGACAGCAGACTTTGGACTGCTCTCAGGTGACCTCACATTTTAATGTCAGGATCCACCTAAATGTCTGGACCGGCAGCTGGCTCAGCCTCTCAGCAAGCCACTGAGAGAATGAGCCAGCCCCTCCTTAGCCCAGCGCTCTGGTGAGTGCTGGAAGGGCAGAGCAGAGAGCCGGTGACTGACAGTCACTGCTCTCTGCTCAGAGCGGAGGGGGAGAACTGAGCGATCAGTGGTATTTGATCGCTCAGTTCTCAGTGCAGAGCCGGTGGGGGACAGATTCACCTAGGTGAGCATAAATGTTTTTTTTTAATTCAAACCTCATACCTCTCTTTTAAAGCTGAACTCTGAAACTTGAAAATCCTCCCTTACAGTGGGGCTGCACCCACACTCCAAAGGTTAATTGCTCATTTGGATCTAGAGGGCAGTCTATAGTCCTGATGTTATTAAGAAGCATGCAGGGACCAGAATCTTGCATTGGATGTGAGGTTGCCGAAGGACAGCCCACTGCTAGAGCTTAGGGGAGTTTTGTTCGCCAAGGGAGCAGAGGATCAGGTAAGTAAAAGGGCTTTTACTCTCCTCTAGACTAAAAAAGCAGTTTAGAATTGTCATATTTCTTCGAGTTGAGCGTTGAAGGAGAAGCTTGGGACCATAAAAAAATAAACATATTTTATATACTCTATATACTATTATATAGACTCCTGATGCTGCAACTTTCCAATGCAGTATCTAAGACCAATAGCTCACCATTCAAGTGACCATGAATCTGACGGCTCTTGTTCTCTGCTTTCAGTGGCACGTGCTCCTCTACTGCAGCGCTGACTGGGGAGGGGGTAGGCGCTGCTGGTTCTGGCTCTCAGCCAAGGTATAGCCATCTGTCAATCAGACAGGGATACTTCTTATCCATGGATTGGCTGGGCCCCATGAGCTGCTAATGGAAAAAAGCCCACTATTGTTTGACTTTAGGTCACAAGAGTTTATTAGTACATATATTCCTATGGCCAAAAAAAGAGAAGTATAGCCCAAAATGTTTGGCTTTACTTCTCGTTTAATAAAGAGTAACAGAAGAGCTAACAATGTCTACCTTTCCTAGAGAAATTACAGTTCTATATTTTAGTCACGTGTCTACAAGCTTAGGCAATTAGTCAGTTGATATCTATTGAAGAAGAGGATTAGGCAGTCTAAGCTCTAATCCTACCTTTGGCTGAGATCACATGGCTAGGTGCCTAGGCCATCAGACAGCTGTGACGGGATCGCCGAACAGCATTTCCTATGGGAAAAACATTTAGCCCTTTATTGTTCTGTATGTATCCATCTTATCAACACAGTTAAAGTGTATCTAAAGTCTATTTTTTTTTTAGTCTTTGATAGAATATAGAATAGTTATCAACCCTGTCAGATCTTTTCCACTTGAAAAGGAATACAGGGGGATATTCCAATGGAAACACTAAAAAACCGGTTTGAGCTTTAGATATACTTTAACAAGACTGTTAACAGAGTATTGTACCACTTTAATTAGGACTTCCTGCAAAACGTACAGTGAAACTTTGTTCCAGGTGGCACCATCTAGTGGTGGTGCATGAGAGGTTTCATAACGTTTATAGCTTTTCAAAGCATATTTAGGGTGACCAAACAACAAAGAGGGGGTGCCGCTCATGCCTCCAGCCTAGTCCTCTTCTGTAGTACATGGCTGGGAGTGCTGGCAAGAAAGAGCTCATCCTAGCTCCAATAATACAACAGACAAAAAAGGTCCTATGCGCCGCACATCACTGCAAGACCCTGTGGATATCTGAAATTACATCCTCAGCCTGGGCTCCAGCTAAGCCAAGCCCCCAACACATTTCACTCCGCCCGGAGCTTAATCATAAGAAATCATGATTAAGTGCCGGGGCAGAGTGAAACACGTTGGGGGCATCACTTAGCTGGAGCTCGGGATGAGGCTGTAATTTCACATATCCACGGGGTCTTGCAATGATGTGTGGCGCATAGGACCTTTTTTGTCTGCTGTTTCCAGGGCTTTTTTTTCTCAGAGAATAGGTGCAGGTACTACCCCCTTCCAAGTCACCCATTATTTCCACCCCCTACCCATCTCCCAGTACCCATTGATCCCCAGTACCCAGTAGTTTTTATGGCTGAACTAGATGGACTTGTGTCTTTTTTCAACTTGACTAACTATGTAACTATGTAACCCCTTTTAGAGAATATATAATTTTTGGTGCTGAGTAGTTTGTCTGGAATTTGTTAATGAAAGGCAGTGAAATAGGTCCCCTGCAGCCAGCAACAAAAGACCCCTCCCTCAGCAACAATAAACCCCCAGCAAAAATAGATCCCTCCCAGCAACCATTGATCCCCTCTGCAACAATTTCTCCCTAGAAACAATAGATCACTCCTAGCAACTTTAAAACCCCCAGCAACAGTAGATCCCCTGGCTGCAATGAACCCTTGACAAAAAAATACCCCCAGTAACAATAGACCCCCACCAGCAACAATAGATGTCCCAGAAGCTAGCATCAATAGACTCTCCAGCAGCCAGCAACAATAGAACTCTTCTTCAACAGTAGATCTCTCCCATCAACAATTGATCCACCAGCAACAATAGGTACCCCCACCAACAGCAATAGACCTCCCCAGCAACAATAGAACCCCCCCCCATGACAATAAATCCCCCAGCACCCAGCATCAATAGACCCTCCAGCACACCCCAGCATCCCTTTGGCATCATATACATTTAGTGCTGGAGGTGCCAGACTTCGTCCCCCACATGTTCCCACTGAAAAAAACCCTGGCTTTACCCATATTTGGGTTGTTACATGTAACATGCTCCAGCTCCTGCCCCCCACACCCACCTTCACCATGCGGGCAGGGTTTCTTCTCCACCATTATCACCTAGGAGTGCAATGGTCTCCAGGCTTCTTTGAAAAAAAAATTAAATGCCCTTTTTTTTCTGTAAACATATGATTTTTTTTTTTTTTCAAAAAGGTGAATTTAGCTTTTAAACCTGTGAACACTGGTCAAACTGCAAAGTAACAGTCTCAACCGTGTTCCATTTTTATCCCTAAAGTCTACAGAGGCCAATAAAGACAGAGTCATGATAGGATTGGTGAGGTTGGAGATATTACAGATACAGCTTCTATATGTAATGTGTTAAAACTAGGCTAGGATCAATCTGCTAAAGCGGGGATAAGTCTTCATTGGGGCCTATAATTTTCCAATTTTTAATTGTATCCAAGCCATATACAGTCTTTTTTTAAATTAAGCATTGCATGTTCTCCCTGTGTTTGCATGGGTTACTTCCGGGCACTCCCACACTCCAAAGACATGCTGGTAGGTTAATTGGCTTCTGTCTAAATTGACTGTAGTATGTGTGTACAAAGTGCTATGCACATGTGTTATCATGATCCCAAGACAGATAATTAGGCAGGGTTGAGGAAAGTAGGATTCAATGTGACAGCACTATAAATAAACAAATGAAAAAAACAAAAAAAAAACCAGCAGTGAAGGTAAGTGAACTACAACACAAAATGACATGTGAAAAATTGGTCAACAGTCCTTAAAAAAAAATCAGTGTAGGTTCTTGTGGAATACACCTCTCAAAGACAGTGCACCTGCACCACATAGAATGCACACTTACTAAAAGGCAAGCTTTAGTAAGGCTGCGGTTAATTTCCCAGCCAGGGCCTCTATCCAGGGAGATGCTAGAAATCCACAGGGAGAGCAACTGGTATAGGACACCAAAACGACCGGGGGAACTCAAGCATCAACCATCTACCAGGATGGTGGATCAGACGTTACCCAGAAAAGCAAGAAGACTCTCTATTGTGTAAAACGTAACAAAGGTTTATTTAAAACTAATAAAATTGCACTTACAAGAAAGTGGAAATAACGGGCATAGAAAAAACAGCCGGCCAGCTTGCGAACACCTGTCCACCAGATGGGCGCGATGACGTCAGCATGTCAACCTCCCTACACGTTTTTCGTCATATACAGACGTCTTTAGCGTTTCTAAAGCTTACCTTTTGGTAAGCGCGCATTCTATGTGGTGGAGGTGCACTGTCTTTGAGAGGTGTATATCACATGAACCTACAATAATGTTGTTTATGGCTTGTTGACAAATTTTTCACGTGTCATTATGTGTTGTAGTTCACTTACCTTCACTGCTGTTTTTTTTTTTTTTTTCATTTATTTATAGCGCTGTCACATTGAATCCTATTATCTGAATTTGTGTGTATCTCACAATTTTGATAGCTGTTTTATTACTTTTTTTCATTTAGGTTTTGTTTAGTGTGGTAATCTTTATTTTTCTTATAGGGTTGGGGAAAGACCTGACAATCTAAATCGTAAAAAATAAAAATAAAAAAAATTGTCAAGCAAATTGTATGGAAAAGGCTTTCAAAGCATATCAAACATGGGGGTTGACTTAATAAAATTCGAGAATGCAAAATCTGCTGCAGCTGTGCATGGTAGCCAATCAGCTTCTAACTTCAGCTTGTTCATTTAAAGCTTGTTCACCCACACATTGTAAAACAACTAATTCGGTTTCAAATAAAAAATTACAAATACCTATTTCCCCCTTTTTTATAAGTGATCACATTCCCTCTGTTCTCAGCTGCATAAGAGCTGGGGGGAGGAGAGACAACAGCACACTGAACTTTCCAGTAAATGGCTGTGTGGGGGGGGGTGTCAGGATAAGTCTGATCATTGGAGGAGATCAGGAATAGCTAGAGAACTGACCATAGTGGGTTCTCCTGCTTAGTGTGGTCAGTTTTTAATAAGAAAGCAAAGGGACTGGCATGAACACCAGGGATTTCACACAAAGTAAGTAAGACAAAGAGATCAGGATACTTTTCAGTATATGGTACAGCAGGCACATATCAGGCCCGGGCACACCCTACTCACCCCGTGTGGTGCTGATTCCCTCTGCTTTCTGGCGCTCCCTGTAGTGATGCCAGCTTCCCCCCTCTCCTCTCCCACCAGCTGCTGCTGGGGATGTCTTTGGATGGAGAGCAGGGGAAGGGGTCAGTAAATATTTAATTTACTAGCCCTTCCTTTTCTGAAAGAAAACAGTGAATGATCTCCACCGATTGCTCCAGTGTCCATTTTTAACTGAAGCATAATAAAGTATGTTTACTATGCTTCAGTTTGTGAATGAACAGGAAGCCTCTCAGCACAGAGCACTTCCCATTCATTCACTGTCCAGTGCAGCTGAGGCTGTAGAGAAAGGGATTGGGGAATCTCTGTCCTTAGTGAGACATCAGGGGTCTATTTGGACCCTGGACATTTCATCAAAGCCCCTCAATGGGGCTCCTAAAAAAAATTGTAGAAAGATAATAAAAAATAATATTGTAAAAAATTATAAAAAAAATAAAATTGTAAAAAATAAATAAAAAATAATAAAAATAAAAAACTGCTGACACCATTCACTGCCCTACTGACACCAGTCTCCGCTCTACTGACCCATCCACTGCCCTGCTGATATACACGCATGTGTGTTCATGCACCCTAATCCAATAGGCTGCGCACACCAATGGTTGGGGCAACATATTCTTTATGCTTTGACAAAAAAAAAAAAAACAGACGCTGATTGGTTTCTATGCAGAGCTGCACCAGATTTTGCACTCTCCAGTTTTAGTAAATCAACCCTATGGTGTCCAGTGAGCTTACCCATAGAAATGCCAAGAGTCAACTGAACGGATATATATATACATGCATGCAAAGGAAAACTGTCCGCATGGCACTGTGGTAGTATATGGCCGCTAATCTGTTCCATTGGTACAAATGCAATCAGTGCAAAAAGGTTTTGTAGCAAAAATACAAACAAAATATTTAAAGAGGAAGTAAACCCTGATGGGTTTTACTTCCTCTGTCGTTCCCTGCAAAGTAAGAGCAAAACGGGCAAGTATGCATCGCATACTACCCCATTATGTGGCACTTACCTGCAATCGAAGCCTGCGCTGTCCCCGCAGGTGGAAGCATCCATCTTCTGCCCCTCTTCCTTCTGGGACCACAGACTCCGGCTCTGTGACTGTCCTGAGCCGCGTGGCGCTAGCGTGCAGGAGCCGTCACGGCACATACGAGTGAAGAAACGGCACGGAGGTCCATCATCGGCACGCATGACATCATCGGCACACTACACGGTAAATATCTCCTAAACGGCGCACGTTTAGGAGATATTTTCACTACCTTATTCTAGGCTTACCTATAGGTAAAAGTGGAGCAGGAGGGTTTACAACCAGCTAGCAAAGGGTTGAATTTTTGACCAGAGATGTGTGCCATTTGTTTGTTCACGGCTGCATGTTTTTACAGTGCTTTTACAAATCTCAACACCTGCTGGAGACTGGGCTCACATGATGCTATTCTTCCATAGACAATGCTGCTTCGGAGCATAATCTAGGGCAGTAAAGTCAAAGGCTACAGTAAAGCAATTGAGTGTTTGAAGATGTGTCATACGGAGGACAACAATGCTGCTCTGATTATATACTTCTCATGATTATGATAATAACCTCTCATTGTGTGCAGAAATCTTGATCAGGACATTTCAGGCTCCATTACATATAAAGCAAAAAAGCCTGTAAAAATATTCAAAGAAAAAAAAAAAAAAGTGCTAATGCTTCTGTATATACCCTGGTCATTATACACTAGTGACATTGAAGATAAAGTGGAACCGGTAATCATTTCCTGCTGTAAAAAAGTTTTCACAGAGATGTCCTGTTGTTGTCCAATGTAATTCCTTACCCTACGATTATCCCCTGGACATCCATGCATTGGACAATGCTATGTCTATAGGCAGGTTAGAGAATTCCCGCAGAGCATAATTTGAACCACAACAAATGTGACTGTTTCTCGTCTTGTGCTGCTCTTATCTGATCAAAACGTGATCCCTTCCTCTCAGGATACATGACTTTTTTGCATTTTCTAAGGAGCTTTTGGGCCCAGTAACGTTATCTTTGCCGCAGGCCAGCTCAATCCTAAAGAAGCTATGCTCGTCCTTCTGGATTAAAAGTAGAAAAAAAAAATTGAGGCCTGATACCTTGGCAATAAAAATACTTCTAAAGAATACTGCTTTCTTGCTTCAGAGGCTGTGAACTGGGTGCTGGTGTCAGTGTTGTAAATGGTTTTATCTTCAGTCTATGAAAATCAGTCACTCAAATTTAATGGAGATGTGCTTCACTAAGGCTCCATTCACACTAGCGCGTTTTTTGATGCATTTTGCATTTTGCAGAAATGCATGGGAATTTTTTAACATGGGTTCCTATGGAACATGTTCACATCAATGCTTTTTTGTATCTCTGCGTTTTTGGAAAGGGTCGGGGACTTTTTTTCATGCAAAAAGCAGCGTTTTGCATGTAATGGTTTTCAATGGACAAGCATCAAAAACGCAAGTGCACCGTTTTTGCAGCCTTTTTGATGCGTTTTTGGTGCGTTTTTGGTGCGTTTTTGGCGTTTTTTTTATTTTTTATTTTTTATTTTTTTTTTTTGTAATTTTTTTGTAAGACTGTAAAAAAAAACGAAAAAAAAAAAAACGCAAAACGCAAATCGCGGCAAAAACGCGGCAAAAACGCCGCAAAAACGCTACAAAAACGCTGCTCAAAAACGTGGCAAGCATGAAAAAAAACCCTCCAAAAACGCTCAAAAGCAACATGCATAGGTGTGAATCGAGCCTTAGGCTATGTTTCCACTAGTGCGTCCCCAAAGTCGCGCGATTTGCCGCGATTTTTTACCGCGATTTTACCGCGACTTTTTACCGCGATTTGAAGCAATGCCTGTATCTATGGACCTCAAGTCGCATCAAAGTGGGACCAAAGTAGTGCAGGGACTACTTTGAAGTCGCTGCGACTTGAAGTCGCACAGATATGAACGGTACTCATTGGAAATCATGGGAAACTATTTGTCATGCGACTTTTCAGTCCCAAGTCACATGAAAAGTCGCACTAGTGGAAACAGAGCCTAAGGCTCCATTCACACTAGCGCGTTTTTTGATGCATTTTGCATTTTGCAGAAATGCACGGGAATTTTTTAACATGGGTTCCTATGGAACATGTTCACATCAATGCCTTTTTGTTTCTCTGCATTTTTGGAAAGGGTCAGGGACTTTTTTTCATGCAAAATGCAGCGTTTTGCATGTAATAGAATTCAATGGACAAGCATCAAAAACGCAAGTGCACCGTTTTTGCAGCGTTTTTGCAGCGTTTTTGATGCGTTTTTGCCTTTTTTTTTTTTTTTTTTTTAATTTTTTTAAATTTTTTTTTTAGACTGTAAAAAAAAAACTGTAAAAAAAAAAAAAAAAAACGCAAAACGCAAATCGCGGCAAAATCGCGGCAAAAACGCCGCAAAAACGCTGCTCAAAAACGTGGCAAGCATGAAAAAAAAACCTCCAAAAACGCCCAAAAGCAACATGCATAGGTGTGAATCCAGCCTAAGGCCTGGTTCACACCTATGCATTTTTAGTGCTTTTTGCATTTTGCAGATTTGCACAACAGAACGTGTTCCATAGGAAACCATGTTAAATGGACTGTAGTGCAAATCTGCAACATGCAAAAAGCACTAAAACTGCATAGGCGTGAATCCAGCCTAAGGCTCGATTCACACCTATGCATGTTGCTTTTGAGCGTTTTTGGAGGGTTTTTTTTCATGCTTGCCACGTTTTTGAGCAGCGTTTTTGTAGCGTTTTTGCCGCGTTTTTGCCGCGTTTTTGCCGCGATTTGCGTTTTGCGTTTTTTTTTTTTTTTTTTTTTTCATTTTTTTTTTTACAGTCTTAAAAAAAAATTACAAAAAAAAAAACGGCAAAAACGCACCAAAAACGCACCAAAAACGCATCAAAACGCTGCAAAAACGGTGCACTTGCGTTTTTGATGCTTGTCCATTGAAAACCATTACATGCAAAACGCTGCTTTTTGCATGAAAAAAAGTCCCCGACCCTTTCCAAAAACGCAGAGATACAAAAAAGCATTGATGTGAACATGTTCCATAGGAACCCATGTTAAAAAATTCCCGTGCATTTCTGCAAAATGCAAAATGCATCAAAAAACGCGCTAGTGTGAATGGGGCCTAAGGCTGGATTCACACCTATGCATGTTGCTTTTGAGTGTTTTTGGAGGTTTTTTTTTCATGCTTGCCACGTTTTTGAGCAGCGTTTTTGCGGCGTTTTTGCGGCGTTTTTGCCGCGATTTGCGTTTTTTTTTTTTTTTTACAGTTTTTTTTTACAGTCTAAAAAAAAAAATAAAAAAAAACAAAACAAAAAAAAACGGCAAAAACGCATCAAAAACGCATCCAAAACGCTGCAAAAACGCTGCAAAAACGCTGCAAAAACGGTGCACTTGCGTTTTTGATGCTTGTCCATTGAAATCCATTACATGCAAAACGCTGCTTTTTGCATGAAAAAAAGTCCCCGACCCTTTCCAAAAATGCAGAGAAACAAAAAAGCATTGATGTGAACATGTTCCATAGGAACCCATGTTAAAAAATTCCCACGCATTTCTGCAAAATGCAAAATGCATCAAAAAACGCGCTAGTGTGAATGGAGCCTTAAAAAAATTTAAAAAAAAAACGGCAAAAACGAATCAAAAACGCACCAAAAACGCACCAAAAACGCTGCAAAAATGGTGCACTTGCGTTTTTGATGCTTGTCCATTGAATTCTATTACATGCAAAACGCTGCATTTTGCATGAAAAAAAGTCCCTGACCCTTTCCAAAAATGCAGAGAAACAAAAAAGCATTGATGTGAACATGTTCCATAGGAACCCATGTTAAAAAATTCCCATGCATTTATGCAAAATGCAAAATGCATCAAAAAATGCGCTAGTGTGAATGGAGCCTAAGGCTGGATTTACACCTATGCATTTTTAGTACTTTTTGCATTTTACAGATTTGCACTACAGTCCATTTAACATGGTTTCCTATGGAACACGTTCTGTAGTGCAAATCTGCAAAATGCAAAAAGCACTAAAAATGCAGGCCTGGTTTACACTTATGCAGGTTGCAGTTTGCATATTCCAGGTGCATTTTGCATTTTTCAATAGATCTTTTTGATCCATTGAAGTCTATGGTACCAAAAACACAACCTTCTGATCCCTGGCCCTTTCCATAAAATACAGAGATGTGAACGTGACCCATAGGAAACCATGTTAAATGGTTTGTAGTCATAGGTGTACGCAGCCTATTGCATTAGGATGTGCGCCCCAAAGCTCAAACACACATGCGCGTGTATGTATGTATGTATATTACACACACACACACTCTTAGAGCCCTTTCACACCGGGCCGCCCATAGCGTCGGCAGTAAAACGCCGCTATTTTTAGCTGCGTTTTACCATCAGATTAGCGGCGCATTTCGGCCGCTAGCGGGGCGCTTTTACCCCCTGCTAGCGACCGAGAAAGGGTTAAAACCGCACGCAATGCGCCGCAATAGCAGCGTTTTGCCGGCAGTATCCCAGCGCTGCCCCATTGATTTCAATGGGGAGCAGCGGTGGAGGAGCGGTAAACACACCGCTTCTTCACCGCTCCAAAGAAGCTGCTGGCAGGACTTTTCCTGACGTCCTGCCAGCACAGCGCTTCGGTGTGAAAGCCCTCGGGCTTTCACACAGGAGACAATGCTGCAGCTGTTTGAGGGCGGATTGCTGGCGCTATTTTTAACACTATAGCGACTGCAAAACGCCCTCGGTGTTAAAGGGGTCTTAGGCTCGATTCACATCTATGCATGTTGCTTTTGAGCGCTTCTGCAGTGTTTTTTGTGGTGCTTGCCGTGTTTTTGAGCAGCGTTTTTACAGTGTTTTGCAGCATTTTGCATTTTTTGTTGTTTTTTTACAGTTTTTTTTTTAGACTGTATACAGTCTAAAAAAAAAACAAAAAAACGCCAAAAACGCAAAACGTGTCAAAAATGCCGCAAAAGCACTGCAAAAACAATCTACTTGCGTTTTTGATGCTGGTCCATTGAATTCTATTACATGCAAAACGCTGCATTTTGCATGAAAAAAAGTCCCTGACCCTTTCCAAAAACGCAGAGGTACAAAAATGCATTGATGTGAACATGTTCCATAGGAACCCATGTTAAAAAATTCCCATGCATTTCTGCAAAATGCAAAATGCATCAAAAAACGCGTTAGTGTGAATGGAGCCTTATGGCAGAGAGGCGATGCAGTGAAAGAGAGCTATGGTAGCACTTTATTAATGGCAGAACTGTATTGTCTGTAGTTTCTGCAAAACTGAAAACGCACAAAATAATCCATAGATGTGAATCAGATCTTAAAGCCCAACTCCAGCTATTTTTTTTCTGTGCCTTCCTTTCTCTGTGACCACCACTCCTTACCTTTATTGCGGGGGCTTCGATCTAAAGTAAGTATATCATAATGAGCTACTGTATATGCATACTAGCTCATTATGCCATTGTCTTGCAGTTTTTTTTTTTCTCTCCGTGGGTTTACAACCTCTTTAACAACAGGTTGCTGGAATCCCGCAACCTGGAGACATAATGAAGATGCATTATCTCTTATCAATTACCTAAGGCGAACACAATGCAAACCCAACTGCAGCCAAGCTTGGTAAAAGAAAACCTGTAACTGGTAGACAACGCTTGCTCTTCAGAAGCAGTACTGCTTGCAATTTTCAAAAATCTGACATTTTTTATTCCTATTCATTCAGTCATTTCGAAGAGGTTTAATTTTTCCTTTCACAGGAGAAAGCTTAAATGTTATTTCAGGACAGCTGTATGTAAAGAATGATGTCAGCAGCTAATGAAAAAAAGAACTAGTGGCCCTTTTACAAAATTAAATTGGCATCAGCCGTTAGAAATGGAAGTATTGTAATTTAATTCTTCTGGCAGAGCAATTAAATGGAGTGAAAGTGAATTATTGCACAGGTTGCTTTGCTGTGTCGGGCAACACTGTATTTTTTTTGCTCATTATTTAATTAAGAATCTGGTAACCGGCAAGATGCATTGATATGCAAATCTTGTTTTTTTTTTTTTTTTTTCCCTGAGCATATCCAGGAACATAGTACAAAGAAGAGTCTTGGAATGCTCTGAACATAATCAACGGACAGAACTGAGACTAAACCGAGGCAGTTCAGGCAGCCGAAATTTTTACCGGAGCCTTTGAATTAATCGATTCAATCATCCTCGTGCTGCAGAGTACTCATAGAAGAATATATGTTCTCTTCAAAGGCTAGGAATAAATATTAAGCGTTTGATGAGAACTTTTCTTTAAGAAACGATATCAATGAAATTAGATAGAACAAGTTACTTGTATATTCCTATAGTTGTTTTCTTATATCTGCATAGCTGTGTTTTAATAAAAATAGGCTTGACTAATTCATATATAATATAAACTGCACAGGGGGTTGAAAGGGTGCAACTGTCCAAAGACTCATAGGGTCATAGGGGCCCAAACATAACTACTGCTTCTACTTTGTTACATCTATTGTCACATCATAAGATTTATAGTTCTGTTCATTGTGTCTGTGCTAATGCATAGAAGCCCAAAAGAAAAATGGAGCCCATGAGGAGGGTGCAAGGGTAGCCACATGGAGGGATTGCAAGAGAGAGCAGCCTTTACCCAATAATGGTCATCTAGGTCAAGGATCTCCAAACTATGTCCCCTTCAGTTGTTCAGGAACTACAATTCCCATAATTCTTATGCCGCGTACACACGGTCAGACTTTCTATCCTACTTGGTCCGGCACACTTTCCGACGGACTTTGTCCGCCAGGTGCGCCGGACTTTAAAACGGACGGACTTGCCCACACACGCCCGGACTTTCCGGCGGGCTAAGTCCGCCCGTCTTTCCGACGGACTTTCGCCGGAGTTCCGGCGGACTTTCAGAATGAACGGACTTGCCCACACACAGACAAGTCCGTTCATTTTGAACGTGACTCAGGTGCGACAGGACTAGAAAAGGATGTCAATCTTGCCGCTTTTATCGGCAAGATTGACACCTTGCGAGCCCCGTCGCGGGGCATACCAGGCCCTTAGGTCTGGTATGGATTATAAAGGGAACCCCCTACGCCGAAAAAAACGGCGTGGGGTCCCCCCTAAAATCCATACCAGACCCCGATCCGAGCACGCAGCCTGGCCGGTCAGGAAAGGGGGTGGGGACGAGCGAGCGCCCCCCCTCCTGAACCGTACCAGGCCACATGCCCTCAACATGGGGGGTGGGTGCTTTGGGGGAGGGGGGCCGCCCTGCGGGCCCCCCCCCACCCCAAAGCACCTTGTTCCCATGTTGATGAGGACAAGGGCCTCTTCCCGACAACCCTGGCCGTTGGTTGTCGGGGTCTGCGGGCGGGGGCTTATCGGAATCTGGGAGCCCCCTTTAATAAGGGGGCCCCCAGATCCCGGCCCCCCACCCTATGTGAATGAGTATGGGGTACATGGTACCCCTACCCATTCACCTAGTGAAAAAGTGTAAGTAATAAAACACACTACACAGGTTTTTAAAATATTTTATTAAACAGCTCCGGGGGGGAATCTTCCTCAACATCACCCAGTGACCACGCCCCCTAAAACGTCACAGTCCCAGCATGCCCAGGGACTGTGACATCAAAAGGGGGCGGGGTCTCCGCCTATATAAGTCACAACGCAGCCCTCGGAGAGCATTCCAGCCGGAGAGAGCGTCGTGTCAACATCTGGAGAAGAGAAGAAGACAAGAAGTCCGGACCTCTGCTGGCAAGAGAGCTATCTGAAGACAGCAGAGGAGCCGGCCGAAGAACTGGAGAGAAGAGAGCGGAGAAGAACCAACCGGACGCCGGGAGAAGATGAAGCGGAGGGACCCCCGAAGCCGGAAGAAGACCCCCGAAGCCGGAGGAAGATTCCCCCCCCGGAGCTGTTTAATAAAATATTTTAAAAACCTGTGTAGTGTGTTTTATTACTTACACTTTTTCACTAGGTGAATGGGTAGGGGTACCATGTACCCCATACTCATTCACATAGGGTGGGGGGCCGGGATCTGGGGGCCCCCTTATTAAAGGGGGCTCCCAGATTCCGATAAGCCCCCGCCCACAGACCCCGACAACCAACGGCCAGGGTTGTCGGGAAGAGGCCCTTGTCCTCATCAACATGGGGACAAGGTGCTTTGGGGTGGGGGGGGCCCGCAGGGCGGCCCCCCTCCCCCAAAGCACCCACCCCCCATGTTGAGGGCATGTGGCCTGGTACGGTTCAGGAGTGGGGGGGGCGCTCGCTCGTCCCCACCCCCTTTCCTGACCGGCCAGGCTGCGTGCTCGGATCGGGGTCTGGTATGGATTTTAGGGGGGACCCCACGCCGTTTTTTCGGCGTAGGGGGTTCCCTTTATAATCCATACCAGACCTAAGGGCCTGGTATGCCCCGCGCTCGCCGCAATAGGAAAATTTGTTTTTCCTATTGCAGCGAGCGCGAGATGCAATACCCTGCCCTCGTGTCGTATCTGGTCCGTCGGACCAGCATACACACGAGCGGGCTTTCCGTCGGACCAGCACACACACGAGCGGACTTTCCGCCCGAAACTGAGTCCGGCGGAAAGATTTAAAACTTTCTTCAAATCTAGGTCCGGCGGGCTTTTGGGAAAAAGTCCGCCGGAAAAGTCCGCCGGCGTCCACACACGGGCGGATTGTCCGGCACACTCTGGTCCGCCGGACCAAGTATGCCGGAAAGTCCGACCGTGTGTACGCGGCATTAGTCATGCCTGTGAATGCCAGAGTTTTACAATGCCTTATGGGACATGTAGTTCCACAACAGCTGCATTAGGATGTGCACCCCAAAGCTCAAACACACATGCGCGTGTATGTATGTATGTGTATATGTATATTACACACACACACACACTCTTATGGCAGAGCCAATGCAGTGAAAGAGAGGTTTGGTAGCATTTTATTAATGGCAGAACTGGTCAGAGGGAGATATTTCCCATCTCCCCGCTGGCACACAGAGTGATAATACTAATGCGCTTGGGGTGATTAGGGTGTACCCAGGCACACCTGGCACACCGCCTGCGCACGCCTATGTTTGTAGTGTCTGTAATTTCTGCAACACTGAAAACGCACAAAATAATGCATAGATGTGAATCAGGTCTTAAAGCCCAACTCCAGCTATTTTTTTTTCTGCGCCTACCTTTCTCAGTGACCACCACTCCTTACCTTTACTGGGCCGTAGTTTGGATTGGAGATCCCTGATTTAGGTGGTTCTTCAATAGCTCAAAAGGAAAACAAGTAAATACAGTCAGGTCCATAAATATTGGGACATCGACACAATTCTAATATTTTTGGCTCTATACACCACCACAATGGATTTGAAATGAAACAAACAAGATATGCTTTAACTGCAGACTTTCAGCTTTAATTTGAGGGTATTTACATCCAAATCAGGCAAACGGTGTAGGAATTACAACAGTTTGTATATGTGCCTCCCACTTTTTAAGGGACCAAAAGTAATAGAACAGAGTAACAATCATCCATCAAACTTTCACTTTTTAATACTTGGTTGAAAATCCTTTGCAGTCAATTACAGCCTGAAGTCTGGAACGCATAGACATCACCAGACGCTGGGTTTCATCCCTGGTGATGCTCTGCCAGGCCTCTACTGCAACTGTCTTCAGTTCCTGCTTGTTCTTGGGGCATTTTCCCTTCAGTTTTGTCTTCAGCAAGTGAAATGCATGATCAATCAGATTCAGGTCAGGTGATTGACTTGGCCATTGCATAACATTCCACTTCTTTCCCTTAAAAAACTCTTTGGTTGCTTTCACAGTATGCTTCGGGTCATTGTCCATCTGCACTGTGAAGCGCCGTCTAATGAGTTCTGAAGCATTTTGCTGAATATGAGCACATAATATTGCCCAAAACACTTCAGAATTCATCCTGCTGCTTTTGTCAGCAGTCACATCAACAATAAATACAAGAGAACCAGTTCCATTGGGAGCCATACATGCCCACGCCATGACACTACCACCACCATGCTTCACTGATGAGGTGGTATGCTATGGATCATGAGTAGTTCCTTTCCTTCTCCATACTCTTCTCTTCCCATCACTCTGGTACAAGTTGATCTTGGTCTCATCTGTTCATAGGATGTTGTTCCAGAACTGTGAAGGCTTTTTTAGATGTTGTTTGGCAAACTCTAATCTAGCCTTCCTTTTTTCGAGGCTCACCAATGGTTTACATCTTGTGGTGAACCCTCTGTATTCACTCTGGTGAAGTCTTCTCTTGATTGTTGACTTTGACACACCTACACCTACCTCCTGGAGAGTGTTCTTGATCTGGCCAACTGCTGTGAACGGTATTTTCTTCACCAGGGAAAGAATTCTTCGGTCATCCACCACAGTTGTTTTCCATGGTCTTCCGGGTCTTTTGGTGTTGCTGAGCTCACCGGTGCATTCTTTCTTTTTAAGGATGTTCCAAACAGTTGATTTGGCCACACCTAATGTTTTTGCTATCTCTCTGATGGATTTGTTTTGTTTTTTCAGCCTATTGATGGCTTGCTTCACTGATAGTGACAGCTCTTTGGATCTCATATTGAGAGTTGACAACAACAGATTCCAAATGCAAATAGTACACTTGAAATGAACTCTGAACCTTTTATCTGCTCCTTGTAAATGGGATAATGAGGGAATAACACACACCTGGCCATGGAGCAGCTGAGCAGCCAATTGTCCCATTACTTTTTGGTCCCTTAAAAAGTGGGAGGCACATATACAAACTGTTGTAATTCCTACACCGTTCACCTGATTTGGATGTAAATCAAATTAAAGCTGAAAGTCGGCAGGTAAAGCACATCTTGTTCGTTTCCTTTCAAATCCATTGTGGTGGTGTATAGAGCCATGGTGGTGTATAGAGCCAAAAAGATTAGAAATGTGTCGATGTCCCAATATTTATGGACCTGACTGTACATAATTTAAAAATGTACATAAATAGGCAGAAAAAGATGTTGTAATCCTGTTGAGTCAGTCTTTTGGTCCAGGCATTCCTGCTAGAAACAATAGTTGGACCCCTGAACTAAATTTTGCCAACTAATAGAAACCACAGTAAGCACAGGTCAAAGTTAGTGATGGGCCAAATACTCCTAGGTTTGGTTCAAGGCTGTCCTTGTCAGAGACCGAGACAGAAGTACAGTTAAATCACACTTGTTTAATAATAAAAGTAAAAAGAACAAACGTAGTCAAAACATCGCCAAAGTTCAGTAACCAGAATGGAAAGTCAGCCAAGCCAGAAGTCACGGATCAAAGTAGTGGAACTGCAAGCAGGATCTGGAGCCAGAAGGGATGTCAGCAAAGCCAGTCTTTAAACAGGCAGGCAGGAGATAGTTTCTTGTGATGTGACCAAGGCGAAGGCAGAGCTCCTTTGGACTGGACGGCTTAAGTAGGCAGGACTGACGAGCAGGATATCATCAACAGCTGAGTAACTGTGGAGAGAGATGGGAGCTGGCAATTAGCCGACAGCTGAGTGGTCAGCTCAGAGAAGGAAGGGCTGAGCCCAGCCCTGACAGTCCTCGAGAAGGGGTGTAGTGGGTGATTGGGTCATGGAGGTAGCAGCGCTGCTCATTTGCTTTTGAGGGCTCAGGGCTGGTTCAGTGAATGTTCCTAAAGCTGGAGTGTCAAATCCAAACCCTGCTTAAAGTGGAGTTCCACCCAAAAGTGGAACTTCCACTCATCGGATTCCTCCCCCCCTCCGGTGTCACAGTTGGCACCTTTCAGGGGGGAGGGGGGTGCAGATACTTGTATATTACAGGTATCTGTACCCACTTCCGGCGTAGATAGCCGCAAAATCTGCAGTTATTTACGCCACATCCTGTCCCCCCTCCGCTGTCTGCTGGGAGACACACGGGTCCCAGAGACAGCAGGGACCAGCCGTATTGCGCTGCGCGACTCGCGCATGCGCAGTAGGGAACCGGGAAGTGAAGCCGCGCGGCTTCACTTCCTGATTCCCTTCCCGAAGATGGAGGCGGCAGCACCCGAGGACCGAGAGACGGTTCGGCCTTGGGTGCTGACATCGCGGGCGCCCTGGACAGGTAAGTGTCCATGTTTTAAAAGTCAGCAGCTGCAGTATTTGTAGCTGCTGACTTTTAAAAAAAAACATTTCGGCGGAGCTCCGCTTTAAATCAATGGGAGCCGAATGTTAAAAAAAATGGTCATTTTCTAGGCAGTAGATATAGCACCCTTAGCAATACCCATACACATTCGCCCGCCTCCGTCATTCACAAGGTTTAGTGTGTATGAGTGATGCCAGGGGTGATATATCTTCCTGATTTATGCTATCTGGCTTCACTTATGCAAGCACGTACAGTGCATGGAGCATTATCTGTACATTATAATGACCCATCCTTGAAGCCCAGAGCACCAAAGGTTGTGTCTAGGATAGCTGGGCTACTGCCATTGGTCCAGATGTGCACCTTTTGTCATGGTAATTAGAGAACATTTTCAGGCCTACAGCAGACACCTGCATCTCTATCCTATACAGAAAGAAAGTTTGGAAAGTAATTTTTTTTTCTTCTGATCTGATAGGCATGCGTTTAAGTGTGTTGGGTGTGAATCTCAAATCTAAGGTATGACCTGCAAATCACAAATCTTGGGTATGACTTGCAACTCACAAGTTCCCAGTATGACCTGTAACCCACCTAGAAGTGACCTTACAAATGATATGTACGTCTCCGATATGAATTGCAACCCATGGATCTATGGAATTTAAATGACCCTGCTATGGGCCTTTACTTCGGTGCTCATAGAAAGACATACGTAGATTGCATGGCACTAAAACTAGAGATGGATGCTTATACTTGGATTAAGACGTGTTAAAAAATAGACTTTTATCTATCTTAACACAAAAATAGCAGAAAGACTTCTGTGAGTAAAGCATCAAACAGAGAACAAAGAATAAAAAAAAAAAAATTAAGCAGAGCATGCTTTTAACCTGTTTTACAGAAAAGAATGGACAAATCCTCCCTGTCTGATAATAAACTGTCTTTTTTTGGCACACTTTGAAAATTATGCTCCCCCCTCCTTTCAATATCTTTGTTCTATTTTGTGTTGCTGAGATACCAGGCTTCAGGGCTGGAATAAATTGGTCACCAAGGATCGACATCATTAGAAAATACAAATCAATGTTATTTGCCACCAGGAATTTTTGAAATATAACAACTGGATTTAAAAATTAAAACAGAGCAGCTTTAAAGGAATAGCACAGATTAAAGATTACTATTGATTTTCACTGCCGTGCGATGTATCAGCAGGGGGGTAAAGAAGAAAAAAATCTATCATATAAAATGTTCATATGAGAAGCATAGATGGGTAGGTAAGCCTTATGCCGCGTACACACGGTCGGACTTTTCGTCTACAAAAGTCCAACGGACGCTGACGGACTAAAGCTGGCTGGTAATCCGATCGTGTGTGGGCTTCTCCGGACTTTCAACGGACTTTTTTAGCCTCAAATCCGACGGACTTTAGATTTGAAGCATGCTTCAAATCTTTACGTCGTAAGTACGACGGACCCCGAAGTCCGCTCGTCTGTATGCTAGTCCGACGGACAAAAAAACGACGCATGCTCATAAGCAAAAACTAAACGGAAGCACTCGGTCTAGTAAAACTAGTGTTCGTATTGTAGGTAGCACATTCATCACGCTGCAAAATCTGTGATCGTTGAATGCAGCGCATTTTATTTCTTCTTTACGAAGGCTCTATAAAGAACGAAGGTGTTTTGCTGTTCATAATCAGAGTTCTCCCAAACTGATTTCTGGATTCTTTTTCTCTTTGATCTCATGAATGATATAGTATGCATTTTAAAAACAATGTTTCCATACTAATAATACTTTTTCCCCTTTTTTTTTTTTAGGTTTGTAAAGTTACCACAAAGAACCCATTATTCTGTTTTTTTTTTTTTATAGTGATTATTTTTTAGTTTTTAGATAAAGTTAACCCAAAGCACCGTTATTGGTTACGTAAATTTTTGGATTTTCAAGACTTACCACTTGAACATTATTAACATTAGTAATGTATTTTTGGTGTGTTTTTTTTCTAACTCAATGAGATTGTTGTCCCTTGTTAATTTAACATTGTGTGTAAAATCAATGATTTCAAAGAAAAAACATAAAAAGTCTTTTGCTAAACTCAAAAAATGATCCATTTATTCATGGTCAAAATAAAATAAAGAGGAAGTCAACGCTGGAAAAAGTCGGTGTACCAGAAAATTGGGATCTTGCGGAGTCCATATAAGAGGGAGCACAATCTGGTCCAAGAATCCCAGAGATCAACAGCACCAGCAGATGATCTAGATGTCCCCAGACTGTGGTCCTACAACAGCCTGCGTCTTCTGTCAGACCAGACTGAACCCAGGTCATCATTTTCTTCTCTTCCCTGCAGCCTTTCCTCCACGCTGCCCTGCAGCCTTCCCTGTAGCCTTCTTTTGAGGCTGTGGCTCTGGTGTTTCAGTTGTGGCAGGAGGAGGAGGAGGAGGAGGAGGAGGAGGAGGGGGGGCTGCCTCATGTAGTTGGGTGTTTTGTGTTAGCGTGCCCTGCAGCCCCTTATGGATTGTTTCCCCAAATAGGCGCTCACAAATGAGGCGCTGCTCCCTATTCATCTGAAGAAGCCTGCTGGCTAAGTAGCAGCCATAGGATTCTTCCGCTTCGGGGGGGCTCCTTAAAAAACGGGTGGCCTCTTGCATGAGGCGCAGGGATGCGTCCTGTGTGACCATCCCCTTCCTGGCCCTTTTTTTGGGAAGGTGGAGGGGAG
This sequence comes from Aquarana catesbeiana, assembly GCF_042186555.1. Classification (NCBI taxonomy): domain Eukaryota; kingdom Metazoa; phylum Chordata; class Amphibia; order Anura; family Ranidae; genus Aquarana; species Aquarana catesbeiana. Next base: position 284,642,111 of record NC_133330.1, read on the forward strand.
GCACTTGGGATTCGGTCAGGCTCCTACTGGGCCCAGCCACCTCACTTGGCCCAGCCACCTCACTTGGCCCAGCCACCTCACTGGGAGCAGCCACCTCACTGGGAGCAGCCACCTCCTGCCTGACACTGGGCCCAGCCTCCTCCAGGATGATGGTGAATCCGGCCTCCTCCAGGCTGTCCATGGGCCTGGTCTCCTCCTGCCTGCCACTTTCCCCACATTCCTCCTGGATGGACTCATCCTGTGTATAAAAAAAGGACAATAGTTTGAGTATATTTTTTTGGGTTCATCAATGACACACAGTTTGCTTCTCATGAATAGCAAATTCAATGTGAATACTTCTCTTTAATAAAAGAGTCTAATCAGACACCCTAATTATTTCAAGCAGGTGCCAAACATATTTAGCCACTACTGTCAATTGATATGTATACCCAATTTTGAGTGCCAAATTATTTTAGACAATTATAACATCCAGTTAACATCATTAATATTAGTACAGTAAATATTTGTTAAAATAATTTACCTGACTCCAGATGGTCATATCTGGTTCATCCAGGATGGAAGACCCAGCTTGCTCCTCATCAGCCTCTGCTGGGGTGGAGGGAAGGGTGGAGGGAAGGGTTGAAAGTGATGGCCTGGCTTCATTCTGGTCATCCAGAAAACGGAGTTGATTATAGTACCACAGCCTGGGTACATAAACATCATCTGCTGATGCTCCTGATCTCCTTGATTCCTGGATCTTCTTATGCTCCCTCTTATACATGTTCCTCAAGCCCCCAATTTTCTTGAGCAATGTCTCCATTGTTGCTTCCGGGATGGTCGCCTGGACAAAGGCCAGAAGTCTCTCCAGCGTTGACTTCCTCACATGCTTAGCATAATACTGAGGGTGTTTCACCTCCCACAAATTCCTCATCTCTCGATATTTGGAAATAAAAGATGTAAGGAACTCTGGATCCTTAAATAGGGGATTCATTATATCTGGAAAAGATGAAGTCACAAGACAAAAAACACTTTTATTATAGGTTTCGGCTAACCCCTCATCATCTTCTCCCTATGTAGGCCTCATCAATCTATCAAGCCATATAGGCCGCTTGCTACAAAGTCATGACCATAAAACCCAAAAAAAATATATTTAAAATTACCTTCGTTTTGTAACGTTCTGGTCCACTATCACCTACGCACAGAACGTTCGTACGA